>NC_089842.1:186936094-187061094 GCF_035609145.1 Eleutherodactylus coqui
TCTATGGTACCCTATAGTACTGGTGTGTCATCTTTGTGCCCCGCCCCCCCCCATAGTATTGCTGTTCCTTCTTCGTGGTTCCCCATAGTACTGATGCGCCCTTTCTGTGGATATTTAGTGAAAGTGGGAGGAGAGTCAGCAGTGGGACAAGGAGTGGGGCCATTTGGTCCTGGGCCCCTGTGTCCCACAGGCCTCTTAGCAGTCCCATGGCCTACCTACATTGGCAGCATGCCACTGCCTATGAGATTATGTACATTTTGAGTTTTTTCACAGAGACCAATGGTCCGTATGACAAAAACTCATGGTATGTCCTATACCCATCCATTTCACAGATGAGAAATGGAACTTGCCAATGCATGTCAATGTGCATTATCCGTGTAAAATGGACAGCACACAGACTTGTGTCCATGTACAGTCCTATTTGAGTTGTGCCCAAGTTTCTTGGGCGCAACTAGTACTCAGCTGGTGTGTCGGAAGCCTTCCTGAAATTTGTTGTCAGCAGTGTAGACACTTTATACAGTACTTTCTCTGGTCAGTGTTCACTTTTCATTTTCTTTTTCATTTAACTAAAATGTAGCAACTATTAACCCTTTAATGCTCCAGGACATACATTTTATGTCATGGAGGTTGAGTATTTGCATGGAGGGGAATTAGGGGGGGGGAGGCGATCGCGCCCTATACAATGCAGATGCTAGCTATTTCTTACAGCTAACACCCACCCGCAACAGCTCCACTTGGTACCGCCGCTGATCGCAGCTGTTAATGCTTTAAGTGCCTCGATAGGAGCTCAGGGTTCCCGAATGGCCCCATGCAAAGTGACCACGGGATTCTGTTCGGTTGCCGTGGCAACTCGGGGCCTTTTGAAATCCCCCTGGGATGCCATTGCGGATAGCTTGGCTGTCAGATAGCGGTATAATGTAATACTATGGTATTATAACATACTGTAGGAGTAATCAAACCAGTGTATGTTCTTGTCCCATTTGGGGACACAAATAAAATAAAAACAGTTTTAAAAAGTTTTATTAATTAAAAAAATAAAAGGTAATAAAAGTAAAAAAAACACTTGCCATTTTTATAATTAAAAAAATCTAAAGCCATATTTGGTATCGCTGTGTCCATAAAAGACCGATTTATCAAGGTAATGCATTATTTACTCTGCATAGTGAACATCAAAAGAAAAAATAACACTGAAATTGCGCTTTTTTACACCATGTCTACAAGAAAAATATAATAAGAAACTATCAAAGTCATAAGCACTCCAAAATGGTACCAATAGAAACTACAGGACGTCCTGCAAAAAATGAAACCTCCCACAACTAAAGGTTATGACTGTCAAAAGATGGCGGCAGAAATTTTTATTTTTTTCCACAGATATTTTATATAGTAGTGCAGCAAAAAAAACTATATAAATTCGTATTGTAGTAAACATACTGACCCACAACATACCGTTGTCATGTCATTTTTGCTGCAGTGTGTACACTGTAGAAACAAAACACTCCCAAAGATGGCAGAAGTTTGTTCTTTTCCATTTTACTCCTCTTATTTATTTTTTTAAAGTTTTTTAGTATATTATATGGTACATCAAATAGTAAAATTTAAAAATACAACTTGACCTGCAAAAAGCAAGCCCTTACACAGTTATGTTGATGGATAAATAAAAGAGTCATGATTTTTTAAAAGTGGGGAGGAAAAACTGAAAAATGAAAAAAAACAAAAACGGCAATGTCCTTAAGGGGTTAATTTCAGAGATCACAGACCAATGCCATGCCATGTCCTATTGTAACTTGAGCTGTTTTGTAGGTCAGGAGGGTTTGACATCCTGTAACTCTGGATGAACTTTGATATTTTGTAGTCATCCTGTAGAGCATGCAAATGATGTGAAGTCTCATAGCCAAAATATCCTGTAACTCTATATATGTCGCGACCGGACACCTGCGCAATTTTAAGCCTCAGAGTATACTGCTACAATACTACTTTTTGGTACTAAATTCTGTGCTGATTATAATTTTTTATGATTTTCGAGATTATCTATCTATCTATCTATCTATCTATCTATCTATATGTATATGTGTATGTATATATATATATATATATATTATATATGTGTGTGCTATATATATATATTGTGGCAAGGTAGGGTTACTCACCTATCGCATCATCATTTTTATGTAAGGATGGTTGGAGATTTGCAGTTTCTTCAAGTTCTGTCGCCTGCCAGTATTTATTTCACATACAGCAGTCCCTGGTACATGCAGTTCCTCAGGGTTCACAACCCACAGGGTCACTATCGCTGTCACCATCCCCCACCCAGGACATCTAGAGGGCATCCTCCACTATCAGACTGTTGTGACGGCCCCAGACTTGTCCATATGAACCTTAGGCTCCAAGTGCCTGATGGCTGCTGCTACAGCCTCTCACACAGGCTGGTAGCCAACTTTCCCCTGAGTGTGGCAGGAACTGATACTTTTAATCTCACTTCTTACCACACCCACAGGTTTTCTTTCTAATTTCTAGTACCACAATACCGGTCTACAGCCCCCCCTACACACCATTCTGTGTACTACCCTTCTACAAAAAAAAATATATATATATATATATATATATATATATATATATATATATATATATATACACACACACACATACAGTTAAATTATGTTGAGTTCCCTTTCTTGAACAGCATGCAGTAATTTCCCCTGCTCCCTCTAGTGTTGGCTGCAGACAGACAGAATTTTCATCAGTTACAGCATAACTAAACATTTGGATGACTCTTCATAACATGCTATCATGTGTGCATGAGGAACAACACTATTTATGGCCATTACATGGCTTGTTTCCTGCATTTTTTGCAGTCCACATCCCTTTCTGTAGGCCCAATTTCTAATTGCCAGTTCTTCCAGAGCTTTGCTTGAGGGAAATGGGGTGAGCAGATGCAACGTCTTTATGCACTGCAAACATAGTGAAGAAAAGATCCTAGTCCCCTATCTTTTACATTCTCAGAAGTAACCACAGCATGGTGGACATTATATAGCAGTACTGAGCAGTGTAGATATGATTGCAGTAGCTGTGAGAAGCAGTAAATCACTGTAGCTATGTCTGTTTGAGTCTCTCTGCCTTCCTCGATTCAGCAGCTCCTTTTTCCCCTTCTCTTGTTCATAGACTTCTATGGGCTGCACCTGTAATCTGATCTGTCTGTGTATGAAGTTTATCTGTATATTCAAAATAAGTGATCAGTGCAGAAGGCAAGGAAGGGGGAGAGGAGCCTGATAAGTAGAGAAATAGGCATTTTTCTCATATTTACTTGTACTATTGATTTATGAAAAAAAGATTACAAGTTGAATTACTCTTAAACTATATGTATCCACATAGGGATTATTTCATTCTCTGTGCCAGAAAAATGTAGTTTTGACTGCTTTAAGAAATAAAATATAAAGAAATGAGTACAGACTGATCGGCCTATTTAGATTACAATAAAGCAGAAAGGCTGATTTAGGCACAACGATTGTCCCTCAAAAATCGCTCAAAACCGTCTTTTGAGCTATAATCGTTGTGTCTAACTGCACTGACATCGTGCAGTTTTCGTTAAGGAGTCCCTGATCGTTCTCTTTCAGCATGCTTAGCAGGAATTCACAGTGGGATACAGCTATTGTTTTAGCTGTATCCCACTTGCTGAAAACAGGCAGGGTGTGAAGAACACAGCTGTCCAGTTGTGTTCTTCATACTCCACAGGGAGCGCACAGCTGTATACCAGCTAAGCGCTCCGTGAACATCCAGGGTATGAGGAGCACAGCAGTCCCAGCTGTTTTCTGTATCCCCAGCTCAGAGCACTCAGCTCTATAATAGCCGGGCGCTCTGAGCAGAGAACAGCTGGATGCAGAAGATAAGCAAACCCGCTTGTCTTCTGCATCCCCCGCTGGGAGCGCAAACTGATCGCTCAACGTTTCCTTAAATACACACAACGATTATCGCTCAAAAGACATCTTTTGGGTCTAAACCAGGCTTAAATCTTTCTTTTGACTTTGTAGATCAAAGGGTATTGATGTTTCTTTATCGATGACAATCCAAGTGTCACATAAGTTGGTAGGAACTTATTTTCTTTTGCCTTAAAAGAGATGTCTCGAGGAAGCAGTGAATTTTTTTTTTTGCCCAGTCCCCCTAATTAAGCATACATTACTAATTACCCCTGTAAATGACTTTTCTAGCTGGTTTCTACTTACAGTTCCAGCGTTTCAGCAACTTATAAAAATTTCCCCAAGATGGCCGCCAGCTCTTTTCCCTTCGCTTGCTGTAGCCCGACGTGCGCGCTCCCGAGAGGCTACCAGCTGTGTCTCCCTGACAACCAGACGCCCCGCAGCCGCCGACCGGACCCCTGGATTCAACGCGGCCGACCACGGCACACAGTCACCCACCGCCAGGCAGCAGGTAACCGCCCCCCCCCCCGGCCCAGCGACAGCCCCCCCCCCCCCAGCGACAGCCCCCCCCCGGCCCAGCGACAGCCCCCCCCCCCCGGCCCAGCGACAGCCCCCCCCCCCCCGGCCCAGCGACAGCCCCCCCCCCCGGCCCAGCGACAGCCCCCCCCCCCCCCGGCCCAGCGACAGCCCCCCCCCCCGGCCCAGCGACAGCCCCTCCCCCCCGGCCCAGCGACAGCCCCCCCCCCGGCCCAGCGACAGCCCCCCCCCGGCCCAGCGACAGCCCCCCCCCCCCCCGGCCCAGCGACAGCCCCCCCCCCCCCCGGCCCAGCGACAGCCCCCCCCCCCGGCCCAGCGACAGCCCCCCCCCCCCCCCGGCCCAGCGACAGCCCCCCCCCCCGGCCCAGCGACAGCCCCCCCCCCCCGGCCCAGCGACAGCCCCCCCCCCCCCGGCCCAGCGACAGCCCCCCCCCCGGCCCAGCGACAGCCCCCCCCCCCCCGGCCCAGCGACAGCCCCCCCCCCGGCCCAGCGACAGCCCCCCCCCCCCGGCCCAGCGACAGCCCCCCCCCCCCGGCCCAGCGACAGCCCCCCCCCCGGCTGGGCGGCTTCTCGGCTGGGCGGCTTCTCGGCTCTGCACCTTCCTCTAACAGAGGATGGTACAGAATGGCCACTCCAGCGCGCTCCCGAGCAGTGACAGCTCGTCTGCGCATGCACAGAAGAGCTGTAGCGGCGAGCACACTGAAGCGGCTCGTGCTGAAAGGAGAAGACCAGACTGCGCAAGGGCGTCTAAAAAAGCAAGCTGCCAGCGAATTTAGACGGAACCATGGAGACGAGGACGCTAGCAACGGAGCAGGTAAGTGAATAACTTCTGTATGGCTCATATGCACGATGTATATTACAAAGTGCATTAATATGGCCATACAGAAGTGTATAACCCCACTTGCTGCCGCGAGACAACCCCTTTAAGTACTACAAATGGGGAGATAAACTGACATGAGGGTCACACAGCCCTGCTCACTGTCTAGGGATGAGAAGTGCTATTAATCAACATGGTCTTCTGTCTGAGAATGAAAGTGTTTAGTGACCTGATCCATCACAAGGAGAGGAGACCTCAGCTGATTTCTATTATGGTGGCCCCTTGTCTTCCTTGTATTTATGTAAGCCCCTGCTAGTAGTGCTAATATTAGTACAAGGGGGGAAAAGTCTGGATAATTTAGTTGGCGATTGATTTAAACTTGTGATATTTTTTAACTATCAAACTTATTTCTTCACCAGGTGACTGCTGGTTTTTGGCTGCTATTGCCTGTTTAACCCTTAACGAAAAATTACTTTTTCGAGTAATACCTCCAGAGCAGAATTTCACAGAAAACTATGCTGGGATTTTCCATTTTCAGGTAAAAAAAAATTATAAATAAAGAGACTTTAATGTAGAATATATGTGTACATACACATTAATGAACAACTATTTAGTATACCACATTATATAAAAGCTACATTTATGTCAATTCCTTATAAATGCACTGCTTAAAAATTTATGGATCATCAAATACGGTATGTGTCGTAAGTGTAATTTATCTTTTGTAAAACGTTTCTTTTTCCATAAATGAGTGTACTATTAAATAGTCTGACCGAAAAGCTTAGCTATGAGACTTCATTATCTTAAAGTGAAAGGCTGACCAATTTTCATGTATTTTAATCTCGCTTTTTCACACTTTATCATTTGTGTATCTCTGATCTGCATTTTTCTGATTCTTTTTTTCTTGTGGTCCTCATGGTAACCTGTGTTAAAAACACATCACGCATCAGAATTGCACAGCATGCAAGTGCGATGCATTTTTTTCACGTTCCCATAGAAAACAATGGTCAGGAATCACCCAAAAATAGGGCAGGCAGCAATTTTTCTAAATCGGTCCAAATTAAATATCGCTCATGTGAATGAACTATTCAAATGAATGGGTTCTTTTCTTGTACAAGTTCTGTTAGTCTTGGAATCGGCCAGAACTCAGCAGAAAAATCGCTGCACGTGATATATGTAGGAAGACCTATAAATCTGATATGTATACTTTTGCAACCGTTGATTACTCTAATTAAAAATGAAGCAATTTTGCATACATCCTTGATTAAGTTTTAAGGGGTTGGTGTACACAGCTATTGTGCAGACATGTTTATCCATATCACCTTTTCGTATTAACCTACTGTCATTTTTCCAGTGAATTGCTCTATTCTGTATTCTCTGATGGCCCTGTTCCCACAGATATCAATGTTTTCCTGTATACATGACTTCACATGTAATAAGTCCTCTAACAGTACACACTTATCCATCATATAGGAAGAGGAAGAAGCAAAATGCTTATCCATCAAGCTGTACATAGAGAAAGACCATGCAGGTGGGAGAGAGGGCTCATATCAATTTTGCTTCTTACCTTGTTTGGCAGTGAGAACTTGTACAGAGATCCCCTCTCCCCATGTGTGTTACAAAGTAAGGTGTGGGAAATTAACCCAAGGGCCATGAAAAGGAAATTGTGAGCAAACAATTGCCAAATTCCTTTTGTAGCAAGTGGTTAGGAGTGTGGTAATGTTTACTAGTGCTTAAGGAGCTCCCATTTTAATCTTCATGTACGCCTTATGTCTAGTCATTATATAAGATGGAAGAATAAGCTCTGATGACAGTGAGAGGGACGATCAGATTATTCAGATATACAGTAACATAGTATGTAAGGCCAAAAAAAGACATATGGACATCCAGTTCAGCCTATAACCTGTATATAATAAATGTGTCTTCAACCCAATGGTAACTGATGTCAGAAATGTTTGATGTCCTCTCCTGATGCTTTGTTTTCCAGTTTTGGCGTTATGGAGATTGGGTGGACGTGGTAATTGATGACTGCTTGCCAACTTTTAACAATCAGTTAGTCTTCACGAAGTCTTCTCAGCGCAATGAATTCTGGAGTGCTCTACTGGAGAAAGCTTATGCAAAGTAATCACCTGCAAATTTTTACAGATTTTCAAAGTGATTTACAAAATCTATACAGAAATAGGAAAAGACCTGTCCATCTAGATTATTTTGGGAGGAGAGCTGCCCCCAGGACTTTTCTCTTTGTTGCCAGCTGCTTTTAAAAGCAGCACAATTCCAGAGTTAAACCATAGATATTTGCAGTGTGTGTGCCTTTTGGGATGTGTCAGGAAGGGTATAGTTTCTCCTTATAAGTCTATTCCCATCTCCTAGGTGCTATCTATAAGGCCATGCATGCTCCTCTGGAATCTACCATTTGCATATTCAAATTTCCCAGAAGAGCATGCATGGCCCTATAAGTCTCCTCTCACCTTCTAGGTGCTCTCCTTAAGAAGAAACTGTACCCCTCCTGACCCACATCTATAGGTCTTTCATCCAGCCAAGTCTGCAACCCACTGTACATTAAGGCACAAAAACCCTGACCAGTCTGTCTGTTCATGGTTATCTTTTCCTACTGGAAAAGGCTCTGGCTTTGGCTTACAATTCCAGTTTTTGTTATAAGACCTGTTAAAAGGTCTGACATTGACTTGTAAGAATGCTACCTTCTAGTGGATGGTGCTGCACAGGCATTATACTATCTCTCATTTGCTTATGTCTGCTGGAATTTTATACTGCCTGAGGTTCAAAACTTTGAAAAGTTCCCATTGACCCTTGCATTGTAAGGAGAACATATGGTATTAACGTGAACATGTTTGGTCCCTATTAGCAGCTATTCCAGTCCAAGAAGAGACCTCCTGTAGTTCAATTCAGTGGAATTACTGACCGGAAGTGAAGAAACTGTCTACTTGTATGATAATTCCTTGATCTGCACTTCTGGGAACATAAGCTTCTCTTTTCATAGGCTGTACTTCTATACTTTTTCTACTTCCCTATTCTAATCATGACTCCAGATGGCATTGGGGCACTTCTCTTCAACTCTTCCTGTCTTCTTTATTTGAGGTTACATGGATCCTACGAGGCTCTCAAGGGTGGGAACACTACAGAGGCTATGGAAGACTTCACCGGGGGAGTGACTGAATTTTATGAAATAAAAGATGCTCCTAAAGACTTGTTTAAGATTATGAAAAAAGCCTTTGAGAGGGGCTCACTCATCGGATGCTCAATTGATGTAAGTGCAAGGAATCATTTCAAGGTATATACAACAGTTAATGTCCACATAGTAGAAACAGGGGAAACTGATAATTGCTAATATGATATAGGCAAAAGGAGCATTGGTTCAAATAAAACATGTGCTAGACAAGAAAACTAGAACCAAAGTTCAAACCATTATCCACATTACAGAACTATGTTATATTACCCACAATATAGAGAAAAAAAACAGCGATGAGTGATGGTCAAATCATCTGATAAACAAATACAGAATAGGAGTAATACCAGCCCACACTAGAGGGTGTCCCAAAAAGTATCCCAAAATCACACTTCAACGTAAAAAATATCTGCATAAAAGCTTTATTACAAAAGGATAGCTGTAAGTCATGTTTGACTTCTCCAATCACATTCGGTGATCAAAGTAGTCACCATCAACAGACACTTTATCGAGACACTTCTGATTTCGGCAAACTACTGCTTGAACAACGTTGGTACTCTAAAGTCAAGCATGCCTCCACCATTTTATCTGACTCTCCTGACAGCCACATGGTGGATTTAGCAATTGTGCTACTACAGACATCTTTTAGAGATAAAGTACTACCTATATTTCCACCATAATTCAATTCATATTTTAAAAAAATGACATAGAGGACCAGTATTGAAGTGTGTGTGTTTTTGAGATACCCTGTATATGGTACTACTGAATATTCACTACAGATATGGATTCATTCTTTCTAATGCCTGCTATTACAGTATTCTTTCAGATATGGTGCAATCATTGTGAGAGGTGTTTTAACCAGTGTTACCAAGCCCATGGTTTTGTCCTTGAAACCCCCTTCTCTTCGCATTTCTTATAGGGGTTTTCCCACGACTTTAAATTGCTTCACATTCACTTTTGTATTTTTGGTTGCTGCTGACCAGGAATGAAGCCAATGACTGGCTATAGAAGGTCGCTGCTGTGGCCAGTGATTAGCTGCAGCAGTCAGTAAGAACAGAGTTGTGAAGCAATTTTAAGTTGTGGGAAAAGCAGCGTTCATTCCTGCATCTCCGGCAGCGATAGAGATCTCTACTGCGGAGCGAGAAAAAGCTGCCACCGGCAATGCAGAGACTCCACTGAGATGAATGATGCTCAGCCAATTCAAAAATACCCCCTCCATAATGCGATGGCTGTTGATTGGTTCTTAGTGTGCTGCTCAGCCAATTAATGCAGTGTTCGACGAAGCAATTACAACCATTGCATTGTTTCATCAAGCACTGCATTGATTAGCTGGCAGCGCTTGAGAACCAATCAGAGCCATCGCTTCCTGGAGGCGGGAATAATGAATTCCGGAACCATGAAGCATTCTTCTGTTGGCGACTGAGGACTGCAAGCAAGCACGCCGGAGCTCTGGAGATTAGTGGGAGGACACAGACTGCGGCTGCTAGGTAAGTATAATAAGACATTCCTGGAAAATTAGACCCAGTGCCTCTTTTAGGGTAAAAAATAATATAAGATAGGGTCTAATTTTCTGGGAAACACAGTATATGTTGAAACTAATTTTTGGGATCGTTGTTAGGTGCTGTAGTTGAAAAATTGTTCATGCCAAACTTCAGATCCACATCCCATCAGTGTAAGCCCAGACTGGGCCACAGATCACCATGGATATTGATTGGTGATATTAGTTTTGAAGAGATTACCCAGGATTAGAAAAAATTGGCCGCTCTTTTACCATAAACAGCACTCTGTCTGTCCATTTACATAATCTGTTATTGCATCTCTTCCCTATTCAAATGAT
Organism: Eleutherodactylus coqui; assembly: GCF_035609145.1. NCBI lineage: Eukaryota > Metazoa > Chordata > Amphibia > Anura > Eleutherodactylidae > Eleutherodactylus > Eleutherodactylus coqui. The sequence goes on from NC_089842.1 coordinate 186,946,382, forward strand.
TGGAGCCGATCTACTGGAGAAAACCTCCAGGAGCATAGAATTTTACATGAACTGGCACTTCAGAAGTCCCAAGGGTATTAATATATGTAGGGATCGTATTGCTGGACGACCTTATACCACCTTTGGGACACAGACTCTACAAGAGCCCTTATCACAGCTACAAGGAAGACAGGTGGCCATATATGTGTGTTGCACTCTGGTAAAGTCTGTGGGATCTATGAAGACCTCTGAGTAAGTGACTTCAAAGGACCATCAAGAAAGGTTGATAGTAGAGGAGTGCTGAAGCCATGTGCCCTCCCTCTTAATTGACCCTGAAGGCACTCTTCACGATAGCATCTTGGATTCCTTGTAGTATAAAAGCTGTGATGTATCAGTTCTACAACATACTCAAATGGTGATTGATTAAGCCTGAATTTGGTGCAAATTAATATGAAAGGAACTGAACTGGCATAAGTTACACAGAAAATCTGTTTCCTATAACCTTCAACCATAACTACATATTTGCAAATTGGATCTAACATATTTATTCTCCATAACGTAGCATTTCTAGTGCACACATTGTTGGTGAAACGTGATAACTGAACTGGATCTACTGTCCTATTATTTATGCTGCCCATCCCCATTGTAATTCATAGCAGGACACTGCTCTAAAAACACCAATTAAAGTGGTGCTAATGATGGTGCATTCACGATAGCAGCAGCTGTCTGTAAATAAGAGGATACTAGAAGTATTTTTTTTATTTTTAGTTCAGTTATTGGAGAGTGATATAAAGTTTACAGTACAGCTGTTCCTATAAATCTCTACATGTTCAGTGCCTCATGGTACAGCCAACTTGGCACTATATTCTTTTTTTTTTTTATTTACAAACTATTAAATCATAAACATGAGTAGTGCAATGAACATATTCAATTCTTATCATGAGGTGAACCGTAATTTATCAACTTCTCTAGGCATTGATTTGTACTTGGACCAAATATACGACTACACCTATTCAATGGCTGCAGTGCTAACATCAGTAAGGTCCCCGTGCCACTGATGCGTGATTAGCCACCCTGGTTAGCAGTGATAGTGGGCACATCTACAGACATAATGGGCATGTCTCCGACTCGCATCGCCTACACTTTCTCTACAGTACTTTAATCTATGCATTTTTTTGCTGATGCCAGGATAAAGATAAAGATAACATGTCCTATGGAACGTTGCCGCCCTCAGATATGGGGGCTGCATTGAAAAGAATGATTCAGGCTGTAGGTGACACACAGTCTAACAAGGATGGCTCGGCGCCAAAGCCAACAGTGGTTTGTATACTCCAGGCATGGTGTGGTGGCTGTGGACATGAAATGCTCTGTTTCATGTTACATATGTTATATTCATAGTTTTTGCAATAGCATTAAATGTATTCTATGCCACAGAACCTATAGTGATGCTCTGCAATCCTTTAGACATAACCTTAAACTATAATAACCTTAGCAAACCATAATGTCCATGTAGTTTTATCCCCAGGCAAATATGTCCATCTTATTCTTCAATGCAAGCAATCGCCTTTTCTTTGTCTATTCACAATAGAAAAACTCTTCTTCTATTATACATACTTACAATATGGTAATTAACTATACAAATTGCACCTCGCTTTTTAATATGCTTTAATGCCTCAATTTAGAGACTATTGTATTCACCTGTAGCAATTGGTATAATTGTGCTCTTACTATTATGTAACTTGCAGTCATTTCCATACAGACTGAATGTACATGAGCAGCCACCTCTCCAACCAGAACGAGGGAAAAGATTCTACTTACCTAATAGTCCTCGGCCCAATGTTTGGGACTTGTGGCCATGAAGAGGATGTGCTAGTAACATACACTAGCAGCGATTGGGCAGCAGCCTGCACTCCTGGGTGCTGACCAAGCTTGGCATTTGCAGACATTGCAGTGGAATGTAAACTACATTTATATGAGCAATCTGGAGATGCGTTCTCTTGTGCTTTATTATTGCTCTAGGAAACCTGCCACCTTCGCCTGGGCTGTTCTAATCTTAGTTTTGGTGAATGATTGATTTACAAACAAATTGCCAAAACATCATCTGCATGTTGTTACTTATGACATCTGCATATTGTCCTGCATATGTTTGGCTGGTTTCACACCTACTTCAGGGGTGTCAATTTCCTGCTCCGTTCAGGAAGCAGGAAAGGGGAATCCCTGTGGCCAAATGGCTCCATCTTAGAATGGAACCGCACAGCACCGAACGGATCCCATTGACTATAATGGGGTCCATTTACTTTCCGGCTTTTAGCCGGAAGAAAAATGACGCATGTAGCACTTTTTCTTCTAGTAATTTGTGCTGGATCTTCAACGGAGCCTCCGACCAAAGGCTCCAATGCAGATGTGAAACTACCCTTATTCAATGAGTGTTATACAGTGTTACATTTTTTATATATATACACTACCGTTCAAAAGTTTGGGGTCACATTGAAATGTCCTTATTTTTGAAGGAAAAGCACTGTACTTTTCAATGAAGATAACTTTAAACTAGTCCTAACTTTAAACAAATGCACTCTATACATTGCTAATGTGGTAAATGACTATTCTAGCTGCAAATGCCTGTTTTTTTGTGCAATATCTACAAAGGTGAATAGAGGCCTATTTCCAGCAACTATCACTCCAGTGTTCTAATGGTACAATGTGTTTGCTCATTGGCTCAGAAGGCTAATTGATGATTAGAAAACCCTTGTGCAATCATGTTCACACATCTGAAAACAGTCTAGCTCGTTACAGAAGCTACAAAACTGACCTTCCTGTGAGCAGATTGAGTTTCTGGAGCATCACATTTGTGGGGTCAATTAAACGCTCAAAATGGCCAGAAAAAGAGAACTTTCATCTGAAACTCGACAGTCTATTCTTGTTCTTAGAAATGAAGGCTATTCCATGCGAGAAATTGCTAAGAAATTGAAGATTTCCTACAACGGTGTGTACTACTTCCTTCAGAGGACAGCACAAACAGGCTCTAACCAGAGTAGAAAAAGAAGTGGGAGGCCGCGTTGCACAACTAAGCAAGAAGATAAGCACATTAGAGTCTCTAGTTTGAGAAACAGACGCCTCACAGGTACCCAACTGGCATCTTCATTAAATAGTACCCGCAAAACACCAGTGTCAACATCTACAGTGAAGAGGCGGCTGCGGGATTTTGGGCTTCAGGGCAGAGTGGCAAAGAAAAAGCCATATCTGAGACTGGCCAATAAAAGAAAAAGATTAAGATGGGCAAAAGAACACAGACATTGGACAGAGGAAGACTGGAAAAAAGTGTTGTGGACGGATGAATCCAAGTTTGAGGTGTTTGGATCACAAAGAAGAACGTTTGTGAGACGCAGAACAAATGAAAAGATGCTGGAAGAATGCCTGACGCCATCTGTTAAGCATGGTGGAGGTAATGTGATGGTCTGGGGTTGCTTTGGTGCTGGTAAGGTGGGAGATTTGTACAGGGTAAAAGGGATTCTGAATAAGGAAGGCTATCACTCCATTTTGCAACGCCATGCCATACCCAGTGGACAGCGCTTGATTGGAACCAATTTCATCCTACAACAGGACAATGACCCTAAACACACCTCCAAATTGTGCAAGAACTATTTACAGCAGAAGCAGGCAGCTGGTATTCTATCGGTAATGGAGTGGCCAGCGCAGTCACCAGATCTGAACCCCATTGAGCTGTTGTGGGAGCAGCTTGACCGTATGGTACGCCAGAAGTGCCCATCCAACCAATCCAACTTGTGAGAGATGCTTCTAGAAGCGTGGGGTGCAATTTCTCAAGCTTACCTCAACAAATTAACAGCTAGAATGTCAAAGGTGTGCAATGCTGTAATTGCTGCAAAAGGAGGATTCTTTGACGAAAGCAAAGTTTGATGTAAAAACAATGTTATTTCAAATACAAATCATTATTTCTAACTTTGTCAATGTCTTGACTCTATTTTCTATTCATTTCACAACGCATGGTGGTGAATAAGTGTGACTTTTCATGGAAAACACAAAATTGTTTGGGTGACCCCAAACTTTTGAACGGTAGTGTATATATATATATATATATATATATATATATATATATGTGTGTGTAAAATATTAATTGTAGCCTTGTAATATTTTGTTTGCATGGATTGTCTATCTGCTTCTACTAGTGAATGATGTTGACATGTTTAAAGGAATACTGTCATCATATTCATGCTGCCCGAATGAAACTGAGATAGAGATGCCCTTTGTGTATTATTGTATCTTGACAGCACCGGAAGTTAGGGGTTTGACAGGGCTTCCATGGAGGAATGCCCCTGTCACACCCCTAGCTCTTGATTGGCGCAAGTATTGAAGGTCCTAGCAGCCTGTGTATGGCAACCAATGCACGCTGCTAGGAGCTTTGCAGGCGTCTCACCGAATCTCCCCTGGAGGCAGATATTCCTCGGCGGCAAGATGTTCCGAGGCCCTGCATTAATTTTCTTTTACAGCTGGAAGCGGCTTCACTGCAGCCGGCCCGGCGTCCCCGCTGTTCTACTCCATACAGTACTGCTGGGTGACATGGTTGGCTGTGTGACTGTGTGCAGCGGAAGAGCACAGCACTTCAGCGGAAGACTGGAGGAACGCTGGCAGTGATCAGCGCTAGCGTGGGGGGAGTTCAGCACGCAGCAGTTCAGTGGAGGACCGGATGGGGGGGGGGGGCAGTGTCAGCAGGGGAGCTGCAATCCACTTCTGTTGCCTCAACATCTAAATGCTGCTATGAGCATCAGCAGGGAGGTGAAATCAGGAATGCATACTGAACAGCCAGGACCTGCAGGAGAGAGTTGTCTGCAGCCAAATAAGGTACATGGGACGTCACCCCTCCCTGTCACTTCCTGGTGGCGTCAAGATACAATAATACCTGCCCATTGCACCCTTGACTTATATTTTAAAACACTGTGGCATTTCAAAATAAATACCCTTTGAAGTTTGACTCAGTGCTGAGATCTGAGTCATGGGGGCGGGCTGTGCCAGCCTTTCTCTGCAGACTATATGATGAGTGACAGCTGTTTCCCAATACACAAAAGGTGAGAGAGCTGTCACTCATCATGCAGGGGGGTGGGCAGATGTCAGAATAGCTAACTCCTGTGACTCAGAGCTTAGCTATGAGCCAGGCAGCATTTTAGAATAAGACACTAATGGGTGCAATAAGCATCTGTTTCTCAGTTGTTTGGGCAGCATGAATCTCATGACTGGATCCCTTTAATTTCAATAGCATTGGTAATATCTGTATTTAGACATGTATAGGCTTCTGATATTTTCTGTCTAACTACAATTATCTTGCTGTTGTAGGCAATCGTCCCCGCACAGTTCGAGACTCGTATGGCTAGTGGGCTGGTGAAAGGCCATGCCTACTCCGTCACAGGAGTGGAGGAGGTAAGACATCAAATATTCCTGTCCCTAGCACAATCTATGCAATTCTGGTGAAGATGGTGACCTTCCAATTATATGGAAATGAGGTCAATTATACTTACATTATATGTTAACTGGAAAGTTTCCTTGTTTAGAATTTTTTTTTTACTTCTGTTGTATATTTATAGTTTTTACTACACTTTCAATAAAAACATAAATGTATTAAAGTGAAGATCATGGTTTCCTGTACGCTCATATTTAAAGGGAATTGAAAATGCAGTCCAATCTATAGGCATCATGGTATAGAGCAGGAGGAGCTGAGGAGATTGTGGAGAAGATTTTGTGAAATACTTTTGTGGAAAAGATTCAGCAGAACTTGGAATTCCATCATCTAAATCTCTGCACATGCTGGCTTTAGGAGTCCAGTGGGCGGTCCCATCAGTGATTTGACAGTTATCTCTGTGTGCAGTTATACAAGGATGGCCCTCAATCACTGATTAGGACCCAATAGATTACAGAATCTTTTCCCACACAACTATATATCGACCTGCTCAGCTACTCTATCTCTAGACATGCTATCTACACATTGATTAGAATGTTCAATATCACAGATTCACTTTAAAGGGTTTTTTTTGCAATAGTTTAAAGGAGTTGTCTAGTTAGAAACTATTGATAGCCTATCCTTAGGATAGACTTCCAGTAATATATATGTGAGGGTCCGCTGCCTCGGATCCACACCATTCAGCTGTTTTCTGTGTCAGTGTGCTCATGCACTGAGCTTACTTCTGCAGGAAGAAAATAGCTGCATTTTCACTGCAGTGGTCTGGCTTGATGCTGCAAGTAAAATTCCCAATGAAGTCTATAGGAACTTTGCCTGTAATACCAAGCTAGACCACTGCAGTGGGAACAGTGCTGTCTGCTTTCTGTAGAAATAAGCTCCGTGCATAAGCACACTGACACAGAGATCACTAATTGGAAAGGATACTGAGTGACAGACCCTCACAGATTTACTATTGGTAGCCTATTCTAAGGATAGGCCATAAATAGTTTGCAACTGGACAAGCTCTTTAATATTAATAGGCTATTCCTAGAAGGTGATATCTGACTCACAGAACCTCCACTGATCAGCATAAAGCTTTATATACACAGGCACAGCACCACTCATTCTGTTGTGGCTGTTCCAGGTACTGCAGTTCAGTCCCATTCAAGTAACAATCCCTTTAGGGTGTGTTCACATGTTGCTGATTTACTGCAGATTTTTTTTGCAGATCAATTGAAAGGGTGAAGTCTGCTGCAAATGTACACCAAAATCTGTGAAAAAAAGTCACTACAAATAAGCAACGTGTGAATGCACCGATACAATGACACTGTTGTCACCTTTGAGAATCATATATTAAATTATAGGGCTGAAAGGTGAGGGAACGTGGAGTCCAGGGAACTGTGTTTTTTTTTACTCACCAGGCCCTCTATTCTGGTACTGTGTCTCTGCGAAATTCAGGCTATGGGAGTCGCGCGCACAGAAAGAATCACGCTGAATAGCGCATGACAACTTAGTGGGGAGACAGTGGGGAGAACGGGGAGCCCACTGAGTATGATACACAGCTGCTCGGACTCCCTGGTCTTTCACCTTTCATTCCCATAACGCAGTTTATGGGGATCAAAGGTGATGTCAGGTTCCCGTTAACCAGTCGTCAACAAAGTTCTATGAAAAAATGTCTGACTTTCAGAATTCCACATTAATTATTTTATATTTGTGCTATTTTTACCATGGCTGTAGGGCTTTTCTAAATATATAAAACTGAATTTTCACACAAACTACTTGCAGAAACTGCTGATATAAATATGTAGAGATGAGCGAGCACCAAAATGTTCGGGTGCTCGTTACTCGGGCCGAAATTTTCGCAATGCTCGAGGGTTCGTTTCGAGTAACGAACCCCATTGAAGTCAATGGGCGACCCGAGCATTTTTGTATATCGCCGATGCTCACTAAGGTTTCCATTTGTGAAAATCTGGGCAATTCAAGAAAGTGATGGGAACGACACAGAAACGGATAGGGCAGGTGAGGGGCTACATGTTGGGCTGCATCTCAAGTTCCCAGGTCCCACTAGTAAGCCACAATAGCGGCAAGAGTGCCCCCCCCTCCCAACAATTTTTACTTCTGAAAAGCCCTCATTAGCAATGCATACCTTAGCTAAGCACCACACTACCTCCAACAAAGCACAATCACCGCCTGCATGACACTCCGCTGCCACTACTCCTGGGTTACATGCTGCCCAACCCCCCCCCCCCCCGCACAACCCAGTGTCCACAGTGCACACCAAATTGTCCCTGCGCATCCTTCAGCTGCCCTCATGCCACACCACCCTCATGTCTATTTAGAAGTGTGTCTGCCATGAGGAGGAACCGCAGGCACACACTGCAGGGGGTTGGCACGGCTAGGCAGCGACCCTCTTTAAAAGGGGCGGGGCGATAGCCCACAATACTGTACAGAAGCAATGAGAAATCCAATCCTGTGCCACCTCCATCTGGAGCTGCACACGTGGGCATAGCAATGGGGAACCTATGTGCCACACACTATTCATTCTGTCAAGGTGTCTGCATGCCCCAGTCAGACCGCGGTTTTTTATAAATAGTCACAGGCAGGTACAACTCCGCAATGGGAATTCCGTGTGCACCCACAGCATGGGTGGCTCCCTGGAACCCACCGGCGGTACATAAATATATCCCATTGCATTGCCCATCACAGCTGAGGTAATGTCATGTTAAATGCAGGTGGGCTTCGGCCCACACTGCATGCCCCAGTCAGACTGGGGTTCTTGAGAAGTAGACATATGCAGTTACAACTCCCTGTGGACCCACAGCATGGGTGGCTCCCTGGAGCCCACCGGCGGTACATAAATATATCCCATTGCAGTGCCCAGCACAGCTGATGTAATGTCATGTTAAATGCAGGTGGGCTTCGGCCCACACTGCATGCCCCAGTCAGACTGGGATTCTTTAGAAGTAGATACATGCAGTTACAACTCCGTGTGGACCGACAGCATGGGTGGGTGCCAGGAAGCCACCGGCGGTACATAAATATATCCCATTGCAGTGCCCAGCACAGCTGATGTAACGTCAGCTTTAATGCAGGTGGGCAAAAAATTAATTGGATTACACTGTAGGCGAGGGCCCCAAAAAATTGTTGCACCAACAGTACTAATGTACCTCAGAAAAACTGCCCATGCCCAACCAAGAGGGCAGGTGAAACCCATTAATCGCTTTGGTTAATGTGGCTTAATTTGTAACTAGGCCTGGAGGCAGCCCAGTCAAAATAAAAATTGGTTCAGGTGCAAGTTTCAACGGTTTAATGAGCATTGAAACATATAAAAATTGTTTACAAAAATTATATGACTGAGCCTTGTGGGCCTAAGAAAAATTGCCCGTTCGGCGTGATTACGTGAGGTTTCAGGAGGAGGAGCAGGAGGAGGAGGATGAATATAATACACAGATTGATGAAGCTAAAAGGTCCCCGTTTTCTATGGTGATAGAGAACGATGCTTCCATCCGCGGGTGCAGCCTACATATTGTTTAGGTATCGCTGCTGTCCGCTGGTGGAGAAGAGAAGTCTGGGGAAATCCAGGCTTTGTTCATCTTTATGAGTGTAAGCCTGTCGGCACTGTCGGTTGGCAGGCGGGTACGCTTATCCGTGATGATTCCCCCAGCCACACTAAACACCCTCTCTGACAAGATGCTAGCCGCAGGACAAGCAAGCACCTCCAGGGCATACAGCATGAGTTCAGGCCACGTGTCCAGCTTCGACACCCAGTAGTTGTAGGGGGCAGAGGCGTCACGGAGGACAGTCGTGCGATCGGCTACGTACTCCCTCACCATCCTTTTACAGTGCTCCCGCCGACTCAGCCTTGACTGGGGAGTGGTGACACAGTCTTGCTGGGGAGCCAGAAAGCTGTCAAAGGCCTTAGAGAGTGTTCCCCTGCCTGTGCTGTACATGCTGCCTGATCTCCGCGCCTCCCCTGCTACCTGGCCCTCGGAACTGCGCCTTCTGCCACTAGCGCTGTCAGATGGGAATTTTACCATCAGCTTGTCCGCCAGGGTCCTGTGGTATAGCATCACTCTCGAAGCCCTTTCCTCTTCGGGCATGAGAGTGGAAAGGTTCTCCTTATACCGTGGGTCGAGCAGTGTGTACACCCAGTAATCCGTAGTGGCCAGAATGCGTGTAATGCGAGGGTCACGAGAAAGGCATCCTAACATGAAGTCAGCCATGTGTGCCAGGGTACCTGTACGCAACACATGGCTGTCCTCACTAGGAAGATTCACTTTCAGGATCCTCCTCCTCCTCAGGCCATACACGCTGAAAGGATGACAGACAAGCAGCATGGGTACCCTCAGCAGTGGGCCAAGCTGTCTCTTCCACCTCCTCCTCATGCTCCTCCACCTTCTCCTCCTCCTCAACGCGCTGAAATATAGACAGGAGGGTGCTCTGACTATACAGCGACATACTGTCTTCCCCCGCCTCCGTTTCCGAGTGCAAAGCGTCTGCCTTTATGCTTTGCAGGGAACTTCTCAAGAGGCATAGCAGAAGAATGGTGACGCTAATGATTGCAGCATCGCCGCTCACCATCTGGGTAGACTCCTCAAAGTTTCCAAGGACCTGGCAGATGTCTGCCAACCAGGCCCACTCTTCTGTAAAGAATTGAGGAGGCTGACTCCCACTGCGCCGCCCATGTTGGAGTTGGTATTCCACTATAGCTCTACGCTGCTCATAGAGCCTGGCCAACATGTGGAGCGTAGAGTTCCACCATGTGGGCACGTCGCACAGCAGTCGGTGCACTGGCAGATTAAACCGATGTTGCAGGGTGCGCAGGGTGGCAGCGTCCGTGTGGGACTTGCGGAAATGTGCGCAGAGCCGGCGCACCTTTCCGAGCAGGTCTGACAAGTGTGGGTAGCTTTTCAGAAAGCGCTGAACCACCAAATTAAAGACGTGGGCCAGGCATGGCACGTGCGTGAGGCTGCCGAGCTGCAAAGCCGCCACTAGGTTACGGCCGTTGTCACACACGACCATGCCCGGTTGGAGGCTCAGCGGCGCAAGCCAGCGGTCGGTCTGCTCTGTCAGACCCTGCAGCAGTTCGTGGGCCGTGTGCCTCTTCTCTCCTAAGCTGAGTAGTTTCAGCACGGCCTGCTGATGCTTGCCCACCGCTGTGCTGCCACGCCGCGCGACACCAACTGCTGGCGACGTGCTGCTGCTGACACATCTTGATTGCGAGACAGAGGTTGCGTAGGGGGAGGAGGAGGAGGAGGAGGAGGGTGGTTTAGTGGAGGAAGCATACACCGCCGCAGATACCACCACCAAGCTGGGGCCCGCAATTTTGGGGGTGGGTAGGACGTGAGCGGTCCCAGGCTCTGACTCTGTCCCAGCCTCCACTAAATTCACCCAATGTGCCGTCAGGGAGATATAGTGGCCCTGCCCGCCTGTGCTTGTCCACGTGTCCATTGTTAAGTGGACCTTGGCAGTAACCGTGTTGGTGAGGGCGTGTACAATGTTGCGGGAGACGTGGTCGTGCAGGGCTGGGACGGCACATCGGGAAAAGTAGTGGCGACTGGGAACTGAGTAGCGCGGGGCCGCCGCCCCCATCATGCTTTTGAAAGCCTCCGTTTCCACAAGCCTATACGGCAGCATCTCCAGGCTGATCAATTTGGCTATGTTCACGTTTAACGCTTGAGCGTGCGGGTGCGTGGCGGCGTACTTGCGCTTGCGCTCAAACACTTGCGCTAGCGACGGCTGCACGGTGCGCTGAAAGACATTGGTGGATGGGGCCGAGGTGAGGGTGTGGGTGCAGGCCAGGAGACGGTAGTGCCTGTGTCCTGAGAGGGGGGTTGGATCTCAGTGGCAGGTTGGGGCACAGGGGGAGAGGCAGTGGTGCAAACCGGAGGCGGTGAACGGCCTTCGTCCCACCTTGTGGGGTGCTTGGCCATCATATGTCTGCGCATGCTGGTGGTGGTGAGGCTGGTGGTGGTGGCTCCCCGGCTGATCTTGGCGCGACAAAGGTTGCACACCACTGTTCGTCGGTCGTCTGCACTCTCAGTGAAAAACTCCCAGACCTTTGAGCACCTCGGCCTCTGCAGGGTGGCATGGCGCGAGGGGGCGCTTTGGGAAACAGTTGGTGAATTATTCGGTCTGGCCCTGCCTCTACCCCTGGCCACCGCACTGGCTCTTCCAACCTGCCCTGCTGCTGCACTTGCCTCCCCCCTCTGAAGACCTGTCCTCAGTAGGCTTAGCAAACCAGGTGGGGTCAGTCACCTCATCGTCCTGCTGCTCTTCCTCCGAATCCTCTGTGCGCTCCTCCCTCGGACTTACTGCAATTACTACTACCTGAGTGATAGACAACTGTGTCTCATCGTCATCATCCTCCTCACCCACTGAAAGCTCTTGAGACAGTTGCCGGAAGTACCCAGCCTCATCCCCCGGACCCCGGGAACTTTCCAAAGGTTGAGCATCGGTCACGACAAACTCCTCCGGTGGGAGAGGAACCATTGCTGCCCATTCTGTTCCTGGGAGTCTGCCTGCTCCTCAGAATGTGTCATTGTAATGGAGTGAGGAGGCTGGGAGGAAGGAGGAGCAGCAGCCAGAGGATTCAGAGTTGCAGCAGTGGACGGCGCAGAACTCTGGGTGGTCGATAGATTGCTGGATGCACTTTCTGCCATCCACGACAGGACCTGCTCACGCTGCTCATTTTCTAATAAAGGTCTACCGCGTGAACCCATTAATTGTGAGATGAATGTGGGGACGCCAGAAACGTGCCTTTCTCCTAATCCCGCAGCAGTCGGCTGCGATACACCTGGATCAGGTGCCCACACCCTGACTTGGGCCTCCGCGTCCTCGCCCGCGTCCACGTCCTCTAGGCCTACCCGTACCCTTCAGCATGGTGTATTACCAGTAGTGCAGAAACAGAACGCTGTAATTAAATGTGCCGCTTATTGGCCTGTGGTTGGAGGCTGACTTCGCTTACGGAACGCACAGCAGAGCCAGGAAAGAATTTTGCGCAAGCCCGCTGTAACACTTAGCTGGCTGCGTATTAATTAGGACTACTACCCCCAGCAGAGACGCAGTACAGTCAGGATGGTCACAGGCAGCCCAAATATATTTTTTTAGCCCAAATTTTTTTGGAACAGCCCACTGCCTATATAGACAGTATATGTCTTTCACGTTTTTCACTGTCCCTGCCTCAGCACTACTGGCCCTATACTATGTAAAATTACTGCAGTGCAGACTGTTTCCCTCTGGACAGGATGACAGCAATGATGTAACGGGCAACGCAGAGCCAGGAAAGAATTTTGCGCAAGCCTGCTGTAACACTTAGCTGGCTGCGTATTAATTAGGACTACTACCCCCAGCAGAGACGCAGTACAGTCAGGACGGTCACAGGCAGCCCAAATATATTTTTTTGTCCCAAATTTTTTGGGAAAAGCCCACTGCCTATATAGACAGTACATGTCTTTCACGTTTTTCACTGTCCCTGCCTCAGCACTACTGGCCCTATACTATGTAAAATTACTGCAGACTGAGGACGCAATGCTCTGCACGGCCGATATACAAAAAAAAAAAAGGTGCAACACTGCAAAAAGCAGCCTCAACAGTACTGCACACGGTCAGATGTGGCCCTAAGAAGGACCGTTGGGGTTCTTGAAGCCTAAAATAACTCCTAACACTCTCCCTATAGCAGCTCCAACATGATAGCACTTTCCCTGATCTCTGTCAGAATGCATCTGTGGCGAGCCGCGGGAGGGGCCGATTTATATACTCGGGTGACACCTGATCTCGCCAGCCACTCACTGCAGGGGGGTGTGGTATAGGGCTTGAACGTCGCAGGGGGAAGTTGTAATGCCTTCCCTGTCTTTCTATTGGCCAGAAAAGCGCGCTAACGTCTCAGAGATGAAAGTGAAAGTAACTCGAACATCGCGTTGTGCTCGCCTCGAGTAACGAGCATCTCGAACACGCTAATACTCGAACGAGCATCAAGCTCGGACGAGTACGTTCGCTCATCTCTATAAATATGTAATAACTATATGTCTATATATATATATATATGTATAATATGGAAAAACGTGTTGTATTTACTACGTGGCAGACACCATTCAAGGGAGACAGGGTAAAGCTGGTGCGTCTAAGAAATCCCTGGGGACAAGTGGAATGGAATGGATCCTGGAGTGATAAGTAAGACCTTTATTCATTTACAGTCATATTGATTATAGCTATTAAATATTCAACCATCCTGTACAATAATGATTACATTAACACTTTAACTCTGTCCTACAGCTCTAAGGAGTGGACAATAATTGATAAATCTGAAAAGTCACGTCTGCAACATCAGATAAAAGAAGATGGAGAGTTCTGGTATGGCACTTTGGTGATATTTTCCTTTTCTTTGTCTTTAAAATGCAGCTCGGAGTTTGCTTTGAATTGTTAGTGAGCTGCTGCTATATATTATTATATCATTAATGGAACTGCTCCCACAAGAAGCCTGGGTGATGAATCTGGCACCTGGCTGCCAATAGGATCAAAACTGGATTGCAGGTCTGCAGATGGACGGGAATTGGACTTCTTATATTCTTAAAATAAAAAAACATAACTTTTCAATGCCTTATGCATATTTAAAAGGGTTTTCCAAGTACCCCTAAGACCTCCTGATGCGCAGTGCTACCCAGCTGCTGTTTACAAGCGCTGCAGAGGTCACATAGGTTGTTTACCTCTGTGACCGCTGCAGCCAATAGGAGGCTGGACTAGGATGTCATCAGTAACATTCCATAAAACTGCCTCAGGGCTTCTGCATTAAAAATCGACATGACAGGCTTATGAGAGGTCACCAGGCCTTTTGGCAGGATGATGTCACCTATTAGATGGAGCCCAAAAATATATAAATAATAACCTAAAAAACCTCTTTAATGGGGAAAAAGTGGTGATAGAGCAACTTTAAAACACGTTGAAGCTTGCATGTATCAGCATTAGGCTATAATGCTAATTTTGTGGGTCTTCATCTGGAGCTAAGTGAAAACATATTTTGAGTTTTCTTTTTTTCATTTGAGTGGTTGGAGGTATTAAATGTTGACTTGTGAAATTACTGTATATTTTTGGCCCTTCTAAATCTAAAGATGGTCGGCAACCACAAGATTTTAAGTGGCATTCCTCAGTAATGATGCTTGTTTGCAAATGGTTACTACGGAGTAGCACAAAACTTATTTAATATCTTGTTTACCATACACAACATAGAAACCCCTCAAAACTGGACTCCATAGTACATCACCACCTAGAGTTGTGAAGGAGGGTACAACAACCAGTGGACTTAAATAGATTTAGCAGCCAAAGCTCATTCCTGTATGGGTTGTTGACTCTGGTGTTAATACACATTTATATGGTTCCTGTGAATGCCAGAAAAGGAGGTGGATGATTTAGTCTACCTTGCAGGTATGGAAGATGAGCAATTGTGGAGAAGCAATGCTTTATTAAAATGTGTTCTACACAATGTGCTTTAAAGTGTAATTCTGTGTATTTCTTATAATGGCGCCACCAGTAGCAATGCAAACTATAGCCTCCCCCCCCCCCCCCCCGTCCTTTTCCTATGTTCGCCAGATCCGCATCAGTACTCTGTCTTAACAGAAGCCAATTTCCCTCATTATAGGGGGAAAAAAGTCCTTACTGACTCCAACTCTATCTGAAAGTTCATTGCCAATAAATGGCAGCCTGAATTTTGCAGCTGTTCATCTTCTTGAATTTTCTTAACAGTTATTTTTAGGAAGTTTGTATTTATGGGTTATCCAATCTTTTCCTTAAAGTGGCTGCAAAGTAGTACATTTAAGAACTGTAAAGAGGAAACCCCAAAGTTATTGGTGACGTGCAACTGGGGAGGCAGTTTTACCAAAACTGATCATTTGCTGCACAGGCCTTTCTATGGTTTAGTAGTAACTAATAATACTCTTTCATACATCTATTTTAATGTTCAAATGAGTTCAGCATAAGGATGTAAGATTAAATGAAGCAACAAAGCATTTGACGAGGACTACTGTTAATATTGAGGCATAGACTTCACCATATACTTACTAGTGAGGTTAGAAGCCTGCTTTAAATGGTACTTCCCACATTGCTGGGGTCCTTGCATCCTGCCAGCAGGTTAACTCTAATGGTTGGAGATACATCAACGTTCAAAGACTTTCCAGTAAAGCTCATTAAAAGTACTGCTCAATCTGCTGGCTGCATTTCCCGCCAGCAACATTGGAGGTGTTCCTTACATACATTTCATACAGAATCATCAGAGCTTATATGTGACAAGAACTTTCCAATTAAGAGTATAAATCTTTTGAGTTTACTACTTCTACGGTATCTATTTAACTGTTACTGGTTTCACTTTCTCCCCAGGATGTCATTTGATGATTTTATGAAGAATTTTACAAAACTAGAAATATGCAACCTGACGGCTGACGCTCTAGAGTCAGACAGGCTCCAGACATGGACTGTATCAGTTAATGAGGGACGGTGGGTCAGAGGCTGTTCTGCTGGAGGATGTCGAAACTTTCCAGGTTATTATTCCTTAATTACTGCAATAATGTTTTGTAATCCGTAAAAGAGTAAATGCAAATGTAAAGGAAAATCTGCAGAGCAAAAGACACATTGGTAAAATAGGACACTTACATTAGACTAAAGACTTAAGCCCCATTTATATGTAACGATTAGCACTCAAACTATGTCTTTTGAGTGATAATCATTGCATGTAAACACTACCATTGTTTTTTCAGCCAGACCATGATTTTTAGTTGAGTTTAAAATCCATTGTTCGCAAGAGAGCTGATAGCAGGGACCACACGCTGTGATTCTCCATGGGAGCGCTGATAACCTTGTATTCAGCTACAGTCCCCTGGGAGAACAAAGGGGCTGTATGCAGATAACAGACCACCTGCTGATTTCCGCATATAGTGAAGGGAGGCTCATTTACATGCAAATGAAGCTAATAAGCTACTAATGGACATTAGTGCCTATCAGCAGCTTATGCAAAATGTTTGCTCAAACTGTTAAATCATCCTATCTTTTGAACACATTTTGAGTGATCATCTTTGCATGTAAATGGGGCTTTAGATAAAACAACAATTGAGTCATGCATCAAAAAATGAATAGTCTTCACTGGATCCCCTGGTTCTCAATCCCTCAATTTATGCTAGAACTGCAAATTTGTTGGGTGTGACTACCTATTCACATGGATATATATTTTACAGAGACCAAGTTGGATTTATACCCTACCCCTTTCCCAAATGTAGTGTGAACCTGCACAGCACTCCCTTTAAAGGGGTTTTCTGGTTACCGGACAACATCCCTTTAATAACACTCACTGTAGTAAAATAACAAATTGAGCAGTAGTTATCTCTACCTCCAGGACCCAGTGCTGCAGCCCCACCATGGTCCCAGTGTCTGCTATGACAGCGGACATCACCAGAAATCAGGTGACTGCTGCAGCATCACTGTTTTAATTTTTTGGCTTCATGGCGTCCAGGAAGTGAGTGCCGATGTCAGGAGGACGAGTGGTAATACTGCAGCCTCTGATTGGCAGTAGCGGTAACCTGACTTCCGGTGACATCAGCTGTCAGAACAGAAATTGGAACTAGGGTGGGACTGCAGCGCTGGATTCTGGTGGCGAAGGATGGGTAAGTACGGCTCAGCTTGTTATTTTACTACAATGAGTGCTATTGAAGGGATGCTTTCTAGTAATTAGACAACCCCTTTAAGGTGGCAAAATAAGGAAGGCAGTGAATGGCCTGAGGTTCAAACCTTTCATCTGAAGTTATAGAACTGTAAAATAGTGTAAGTTTTCTGCTTCAGGGACCTCTCTTAGGGCTCAGTCAGACGGGCATTTTGATGCAAGAAGTTTTGAACTCCTAACTGATGCGTTCAAAAATTTGCGTGACCTAAGCCGGCGTCACAGTGGAAAAAACGCTGCTAGCAGCGTTTATCCACTCAAAAGGGCTCAGTCACACCGGCGTTTTGCTGTTCAAGGAGAGCGCTGCCCGCTATCCCCTGCTGTGACAGCTGCAGCAGGGGATTCCTTGGATGTGAAACCCCTGGATACGATAGTATCCAGGGGTTTCACTTTGCGCTCAATGAGACCAGCAGCAGCAGCGCCGACCCCCATTAAGAACATATACTGAAGATCGCGATCCTCTGCCACAGCTGTGCCACAGCTGTCACAGCTGTGGCAGAGGAGATCGATGTTCTTCCATTGAATTCAATGGGCTGCCGGCAAGTGCTGCAGTGATTTTTCGGGGAAGGGCTTAAAATATAAGCCCTTCCCTGAAAATCAATCCAATAATGTGTAAAAAAAAATTAAAACCTATACTCGCCTCTCTGCAGCTCCTGGGGCCTGAATTCATGAATGGGTGAGTGCTGCCTCTGATTGGCTGAGCGCAGGGACCAATCAGAGGCAGCTCTCAGCTGTCATTTAATAGCGGAGAGCTGCCTTTGATTGATCACAGTGCTAAGCCAATCAGAGACAACCCATTCAGCAGATGGAGATTTTAAATCCCTGCCTGCTGAATACTCCTTAG
This sequence comes from Eleutherodactylus coqui, assembly GCF_035609145.1. Taxonomy (NCBI): domain Eukaryota; kingdom Metazoa; phylum Chordata; class Amphibia; order Anura; family Eleutherodactylidae; genus Eleutherodactylus; species Eleutherodactylus coqui. The sequence continues at coordinate 186,964,349 of NC_089842.1, forward strand.
AGCAGTGCGGGAGAAGAGCCGACTGGACGCGGCTGTGCTCCGGCAGCTGCAGAGAGGTGAGTATAGATTTTATCTTTTTTTTACACATTATTGGATTGATTTTCAGGGAAGGGCTTATATTTGAAGCCCTTCTCCAAAAATCACTGCAGCGCTTGCCGGCAGCCCGTTGCTTTTAATGGAGACAGCTGTATTGCCAGCTCCATTGAATTTAATGGGAGAACATCGCTCTCCTCTGCCACAGCTGTGCCAGAGGATCGCAATCTTCAGTATATGTTCTCAATGGGGTCGGTGCTGCATCAAGGGGTTTCACAAACACAGAACACCGGTTTGCCGCAGTTACATGCGTTCTGTGAACTGGTGTTCCCTTTAATTTTTGCTGCACGCGTTTTTCCGCATGTAAAATTCGCACATGTGACCGCTGCCATTGAAAAACATTGGTCCTATCTAGTGCAAATTTTTTGACGTGCGAAAAAATGCACGTTAGAACGCCCGTGTGACTGAACCCTTATGCTTGATTCACAGTCCTCAATCTTACTGAGATAATAAGCTTTATATACATGAATACTTATTCACATCAATTCCCAGATCTATTACTCAATTATCACGCAGCGTTGCTGAAAATTTTGAATAGCCGAGACGACCTGTTTTTAAAGATGAACACAGAGTAAATAAGAAGTATTGGGTAATGAGCTGAAACTTAGAAAATCACTAATATTATCTTTTTAAAATTATAGACACCTACTGGACTAATCCTCAGTATCGTCTGAAACTCCTAGAAGAAGATGATGATCCCGAAGACAATGAGGTCGTCTGTAGTTTCCTTGTTGCTTTAATGCAGAAGAATCGCAGGAAAGACCGGAAGACAGGAGCCAATCTTTTTACCATTGGTTTTGCTATTTATGAGGTAAACATAAGAGAATTGTACATTAATTTATTTGATATAGTTATCATCAAAAAGGTTGGTAAGAACTTGTAATTAGTAATGGAAGGGTCTGATTTTGTGCTTTGACCAGTTAAGACCAAACTTCCTTAGCATTCTCGCATTTGTGCAAAACTGTTTCTTTATCCTGATACCATCTTTTTGATGTATATCTAAGGAAAGCATTGTAACAATCAGCTGTATGTATAAATTGTGCACATTCCTTAAGGCCCATCGCTCAAGTGACAGTTTGAGTGATAGTTTTGAGTGATCATCTTTGCATAACTCTAGCTAATTAGCTATTTAAGAGTTATGCAGGCGGAGCGGGATACCTCTGTGATAGCTCAGAGAACAATGCAGCTGTTTTGAATATGCAAACAGCTGCATTGTTCTTGGCACTTTCAGCTGGTGTCTTGCTGAGAACTGCCAGCAGGATTACATCTGAAAGAATGAGATTGGCACCGCCTGCTGAGATATCAGCGGGCGGTGCTGATAAGGCTCATTGCTAATTTCTAGCTGGCTAGAAGTAAGCGGTGAACGAACAGTGCATGATGGCAGTGTGTTTAGACTTAACAATTATTGCTCAAAAGATGGCTTTTTAGCTCATTTTGAGCAATAATTGTTGCATCTAAATGGGCCTTTATGCTTAGCTGATTGGCATGTAATTGTTGATATGAACTATTTTCAGACAGTAGGTCAGAGCACTGACCTGCTTAAACAAAAGGCTAAGTAGTGATGAGCGAACTTTGAAAAGTTTGGTTTAGCAATTTGCCAAATTTCGGCAAAGATTTTGGTTTACTTCAAATTAATTAGAAGCGAAACGTAACTTCACTAATACTCTTAGAACTGGTGTATAACACTATGTAAGAGCCATAAAAGCCCTATGTAGCTCTATTGGGTCACCTAGGAGTGTATTGAAGTACTTTTGAGCTGTTTTTAAAGAACATTAAAGGGGTTCTGTCATTAGGGGAAAAAAATTCTATACTTGCCTATTCCTCCCCAGGCAGTCTTGCTACCACATCTTCATCTAACCGATCTTCTCCTGGTTCCTTCAGTCCCCGGGTCACCTCACCGCAAGATGGCTGAATCTTCTATTTCCTGTTATGTAGTGTCCATTTGCTACATTCTGCCTCTTGAAGAGCAATGTACTCTACGTCACTATTGATGTAGCGTTTACTGCCTAGCAGGAAATACCAAATCCCCGGTTGCCTGTTTTAGCTCGCAGGCGTGATGTCTTGCCATGAGTGTTCATACATATATATGATTTTACAACTGAATTGCAAATATTTACTCTGATCCTGGCATCTGCCCCTTTGGCGTGGATTACTTTATAGGCAGTACTAACCTGTTTGATGTGGTTGTAATTGCAAATTTATATTTAACTTTGTCTTTGTCTCTTTTTCTTTTTCTCAAGGTTCCAAAAGAGGTATGATATAGAGGAAGAAGTCATGAAGAAGTTCTTGGGTTTAACTCTTTCTTGATATTTAACAAAGTAGATTCCTTGAAAATGAGCCTAGTTAAAATGCTCAAAATAATAATTTAATTGAGGATCAGAATACTCATTAGTGTCTCACAATTCTCCAGCAGCATTTCTAGTTATACATTGCTCAGAGTGCATATTAGGCACTGATGACAACCTTTAAGTTAGCAATTTAGTTAGTGTGCATTTAGGCTCTTTTCACATCTGCGTTAAGAATTCTGTCTTGCTGTTCCATCATAGCAGCAGAACAACGAAATTTGGAGCTGTGATGGATGCATCAAAAGACAGACACCAATGGCGACTACTGACTTTAAATGGAGTCCAAAGGGTTCCATGGTAGTGTCCATCATTTCCCCGAAAGAATAGAGCTGTATGCACTGCATTTTTTTACCATTAAATTTGACGGAATCTGCGTCATATCACTGTTGTGAACAGAGCATGTATTTAAATGGACAATATTCTTGTGCGAGTTTTGTGAGTTCTGAGGCGCTCAAAACTTGCATGAAGATAGACCCCATTGCTTGCAATGGGTCTATTTCCATGGGTGATTTTTCTATCGCAGCATATTCTTTTTCGAATGAGTCTCATAGGAGAGTAGTATGTGCAAATGTGTGATGTCCAGCACATCACATTGCTCATGGATGGGGTTTCTGTGTGCTGTGTGATGCGAGTAGCACCTAAGAATCTCGGGTGCAAATCGCTATCGGTCATGTATATATGGCCTAAATCCGTTCCCAGTGTTGGTAATCACGAAATGCAATCCAAATTTCCCAAACCACTTTTTTTTTCTCTGTTTAAAGTGAGTCTGATAAATTGCCCAATAGTGTTCGTGGGTGGGAAGGGGGGCTGTCCGCCTACCACATACGATGTGCTACCCAGCTGTGTGTGCCAGGGCTTCTCATGCAATCAGATACACTTTGGAGTTTGCTGTTTTAGTTCACAGCTGGGTGGATAGTGTACTCTATGTTCCAATCTAACACACTCTCAGAAATCCTGATGATAATTATTTGATTGCATGGGATGATTCTGCATTACTGTGCAAAAGTCATAGGCAGGCGTGGAAAAAAATGCTTCAAAGTAAGGGCTTGTTCTCACTGGTGTTAGGCTCAGTTAACCGTTTCTGTTTTTCTGTTTCGTTTAAGGAGTAGAAAAACAGAAATAAAAAATTGAATTAAATGTTTGTTTTGTTCACCATTGATTTCAATGGGCTTTATTACTAAAACGGAAATATTTCCATTTGTTGTTGTTGTTAGCCGTTTAGTCGTTCCTGACCCTCATGATATCCATGCCAGTATCAGCCATCAGGTCTTCTTTTGCCACTGATCTGTCCAAGCATTATAGACTCTTGCATTACATGGACAAAGTATGGGAGTCTAAGTCTGGTCACCTTGCACTCCAGTAATATATCGAGTCTTATTTCGCCAGCACCACAGCTCAAACGCATCAATCCTCTAATCAGCTTTTATTTGCAGTCCAGCTTTCCTATCCATACATGGTTATGAGGAAAGCTGTGGTTTACACTATCCTCCATTTAATTGCTGTACCAATATCCCTACTTTTCCGGATTTTGTCCATGTTTGGCATTGTGCTTCACCCCAATACTATCCTACGTTTTATCTCTGGCATAGATTCTCCAGCCTGGTCAATTTTTGAGCCAAGGAAGATGAAGTCTCACACGCATTGTATGACCTCATTGTCATTCAGGTAGATGCCCATTTTTTCACCTTCAGTTTTAATGTTCCATATCAGCTGTTTCAGACCTGCTTCTGTTTCTGCAAGCAGAGTTGTGTCATCTGCGTAACGGAGATTGTTTTTTTTTTTTAAATTCGTTTTATTTATTGGTAATATGCAGTTTGTGAGATACACAGTGAAGTAAACTTTACATTTCACATGGTGATATAGACAGTAACGGTTGTATATATTGGATTAACATCAACTTAGTTGCTGTGTATCTCGAACTATCTGTTCGCATATTGTAACAGTAGACTTTTAAATTTATATAAAAGAACAATAAAATAACAATAACACTAGACTCTGCTCTTCCTTTGCCCTTTTGGGGTTAGGGGATTCGGGGTTGTAGCTCTTCCAGGCGCTTGTCAGTGGGGAGGGGATTAACGTGGGGTAGGTTGAGATTTTAATCGGTGGTCAGGGTAGAGTGAGAGTCTAACCAGGCTCCCCATACTTTTTGGAATTTGATCGGGCATCCTCTTTTTTGATATATAATTTTTTCGTACGAGGTTACTGTGTTTACGGATGGGACCCATTGTGGGACCGAGGGGGGCTCTGTTGCCATCCATTTTATGGCTATTTCTTTACGGGCAAAGAATAGTGTCTTTTCGAGGAAGACGCGGGTATGGTGTGGCCACACTTCCTCTTCCAGCAAGCTGAACAGCGCCACCTTGGGGTCCAGTTCTATGGATAGTGGGGGCCGTAGAAGTGAGTTCAGGAGATTTGTCACCTTTGACCAAAACTCCCTGACAAAGTGACATTCCCAGATCAGGTGCCAAAAGTCCGCTCTTGGTTGGCGGCATCTCTGGCATGAGTCTGAGGTAGTGTTACGCATTTTGTGTAATCGGTTGGGGGTAAGGTAGGCTTGGTGAATAATGTACAGTTGTATTAGCTTATTGTTTACAGCTGGTGACACTGACAGGTGGGATTCAGAGATGTCTTGCCACTCCTCAGGTGTGAGGGACGCGATGGCGAGTTTCCATCTGTCGTATGCAGGGGGAGGATTCGGACTTATTTTGGCTGAGAGGAGGTGTGTATATAGGGCTGATATTAGGCCTTTGGGTCCTTGGGATTTGAGGATGCCTATTGTGGGGAACTTAGATATACGGGCCGAGAGGGGGGGGGGGGAATTGGGAGTTTAGGGCATGTCTTAGTTGAAAAAACCTAAATAACTGGAGGTGTGGGGCCTGCAGCTTATCGCGCAGTTGCGTAAATGTGGGGAGCGCTCCATCCATATATATATCATTTAGTGTATGTGCCCCTTGGGCGATCCAGTATTGTGGGTCTGGGACTGACTGTAATGCGGTGAGGCCAGGGTTGTTCCAGAGGGGAAGTTCCGGCAACACCCCCTGGTAATTCTGCAGTGTCTTTGCTTCTTTCCATACATTAAGAGCCAGTTTGTGAAGTGGGGTTAGTTCAGTGGATTTGGTGCGCTCCGGGAATTCTAGGAAATTCAGGAGATTGTGACCAGTTACTTGTTTCGCAAGCTGTCTGTCTGCTATAGGTAGTTCTTTTCCTAAGACCCAGGTTCTGATGTTTCGCAACTGTCCTGCTAGGTAATAAAGCTAGAGGTCCGGAAGGGCCATTCCGGCTTGTTCTTTAGGTCTTTGTAGGATCGATAGGCTCAGCTTGGAGCGCGAGGAGTTCCAAATAAATGTTGTAATTAAGGAGTTTAAAGTCCTGAAAAGGCGTTTGGGAACACTCACTGGCATATGTTGAAATATATATAGGGATTTGGGCTGGATGACCATTTTAATGAGATTTATGCGCCCGGCTACGGATAGTGGTAGTTTAGCCCATCGTTTCAGTTTGAGTTTTATGTTTTCTAAAAGTGGGTTTATGTTGTCTGTTATTGCATTGTTGTGGTCATATGACATGATCATTCCCAGATATTTGAATTTTGAGACTGGTTTTAATCCATATTTCTCGACGTGGGGGTCGTATTTTGGGTTAACCTCTGTGTAAAGGATTGTTGATTTGGCCCAGTTTACATATAATCCGGAAAAATGGGAGAATCTATCTATATGTGTCATGGCCTGGACAAAGGAATTTGATGGGTTTGATAAGAATAGGATTGTATCGTCTGCGTATAGTCCTAGTTTGCTTTCATGGTCTGCCCATTTGATGCCTGTCACATTAGGGGAGTTTCTCAAACAGATTGCTAATGCCTCGATGGCTATGGCGAACAAGGCCGGGGATAGAGGGCATCCTTGTCGGGTGCCTCTTGTCAGTTGGAGTTCCGCCGATGGGATACCATTGACTATGACGTTTGCGTTTGGGGACTTATATATGGTTTTGACCCATTGTTGGAAATTAGGTCCGAACCCAAAGCGGATCAAGCATGCTTCCAGAAAAGCCCATTCCACCGAGTCAAAGGCTTTTGCCATGTCAAGTGATACCAGGGCCCATGGCATGTTGTATTGTGTACCTAGTTGGATGGCTGTCTGGACTCTGCGGATGTTTATGGTTGTGGATTTTCCTGGCATAAAGCCCGTCTGATCGGGGTGTATGATGGATAGGATCACCTGATTCAGTCTGGTGGCCAGAATTTTAGTTAGGATCTTATAGTCTGCATTTACCAGTGATATCGGCCTATAGGAGCCGCAGTCTGTAGGGTCCTTTCCAGGTTTCAGAATCACTACTATTGAGGCTTTGTAAAATGAGGCTGGGAGTGTTTTGTCTAGTTGCGCTTGGTTTAGTACTTCGAGGAGTTGCGGGCCTAGTTGTTCGAGGTATTTGCGATATGTCTCTATTGGGAGACCATCGGGGCCTGGTGCTTTAAGGGCCATTTCTTGAATTGTTAATTGGATCTCTTCCAGAGTGAAGGGCGCCTCAAGGAGGTCGACCTGCTCCCCGGAGAGGGTTGGGAAATTTAGGTCACTTAGATAATTTAGGATGTCTGTCACCGTGTTATGGGAGGAGGAAGCATATAGGTTAGCGTAGAATTCTTTAAAGCTATTTGTAATAGATGGGGCGTCGGTGACCTCTGTTCCATGTTGATTTTTGATCTTGAGGATCGTGTTTGTATGGTTTTCTCGTTTTATAAGGTTGGCGAGTAGGTGGCTGGATTGGTTTCCTAGCTCAAAGTAGTGTTGTTTGGAGAAGAATAGTTGGCGTTTGGCCCTAACATGTATTTGTTGTTTATGGAGTCGGGATAGACTAAGCCAGGCTGCTTTGTTAGCTTCAGTGGGGGTTGATATGTATGTTCTCTCGGCTTCTAGGGTCTGACTTTCTATCTCTTTATCGGCTTGTGATGTTGATTTTTTAATATGTGTGATGGCTGATTTGAGGAATCCTCTAATATAGGCCTTGAGGGTGTCCCATTTCAGGGCCGGATGAGTGTTATCTTGGTGGGCATCCAAAAATAGGGAGATGTGGAATGGCATCTGGTCATCCGTTCCGATAAGTTTGAGCCAGAATGGGTGTAGTTTCCAGGTGGGCCTTATTTTGATTTGGGGGAATTTAAGGGTTAATAATATGGGGCTGTGGTCTGAGATACCTCTCGGGCAATGTGTTATGTTTGAGAGGTATATCGCCAGTTCTGTGGAGCTGAATATATAGTCGATTCTTGTCAGCGCGTTGTGTCCCGGTGAGTGGCAGGTATATTCCCGTTTTTCGGGGTGGTGGTGTCGCCAGAGGCCAACCCATCCGACACTCTCAATTAGTTGTTTCAGGGGGGAGTTTGAGGTCGGGGTGGGGTTAGAGGGTATGTGAAATTTATCTTTGATCGGATCCATTATCATATTGAAGTCACCTAGGCAGATTACCTCCGCCATAGGGTAGTGGTGTGCAAACGCAATAGCAGCCTGCAGGAGGTGGAGATTGTTGTGAGGTGGGTTGTATATAGATAGGATGAGATATGGTTTGGAATCTATTTCTCCATATATGAATATGAACCTTCCTTCAGGATCTCTGCGGGTGACGATTGGGTTCCAGCGTACCGATTTATGGATCAGTACGGAAACGCCCCTAGAGGAGGAGGTATGAAAGGAGTGGGAGGCCCACTGGATCCATGATTTTGAGAGAGTGTCTGCCTTTTCTCGAATGAGATGAGTCTCCTGCAGGCTGATGACGTGTGGATTTAGTTGTCTGATATATGTGAATACTATCCTACGTTTAAGTGCTGTGCCGAGCCCTCTGACGTTCCAGCTAAGACATTTTAGAGACCTCTTTATTTGCGTGGGTATAGATTTTAGCCCCTATGTCTGTGATTTGGGGGTCAGGGGAAGGTGTTGGTGAGTATAGGGGGGGGGGGGTTGTGTGAGCGCCTGTTTGTGGAGGGTTTTGGTGGAGAGCAGAGTGCAACAGTTCAAACCATTAATCATTGACATCTTGCTAAACTTATACCGCAGATATCAAAATACAACAAAGATAGGAAAATTGTGGAAAGGGGAGGAAAAGGAGAGAAGACCGGGGGAAAGACAGGGAGATATTAGGGGAAAGGAAAACCGGAATGGAAAAACAATTTAGCTACACTCTAGTAAGAAGTAGCGGTTGTTGTGTTGTTGGGGGGAAGTTCTTGATGGCCTTTAGAGGTTTAAGATTGACCGCTGGGCTCCAATAATAGCTTTGGAGGTGTCTCGGTTATGCTGCATATCTTCTTTACAGCAAGGGATGTTGAGAATCTGGACCGCGGCAAGGCCCAGAGTCTTTCTAGCGAGTATGGGGGGGTTTTGGTCACCCCTTTGAGATCTCGGCATGCATCTCCAGCCACTCCATGGCTTCCGTAGAGGATTGAAGGAAGACCACCTTTCCCTGGGCCACTATTCGTAGACGTGCAGGGTATGCCATTGAGTAGGGGATCTGTCTTTCTTTGAGTTTCCTTTTCGCCTCTGTGAAGGTGGCTCTTTGTTTTTGTAGCTCAGCCGAAAAATCGGGAAATATGGAGACCGTTGTGTTGTTATATTTTAACGGGCCTTTTAGTCTGGCCTGGCGTAGTGCAGCGTCGCGATCTCTGCAATTTAGAATCCTTATTAGGAAGAGGCGTGGGGGGGCTCCCGGCTGTGGTGGTTTTGCGGGGACTCGGTGGGCTCTTTCTACTGTGAAGTGGGTAGAAAAGGTGTCTTCTCCCAGTAGCGTTTTGAGCCAGGTTTCTGCAAATGTTTCTAAACGGGAGCCTTCTGATTTCTCGGGCAGGCCTATTATGCGCAGATTGTTGCGGCGCGAACGATTTTCCAAATCGTCTGTTTTTGATTGGCAGAATTCTATTGCTCTTGTTGCTTTTTTGACCGCTGTAATTAACGGGCGCAGTGAGTCTTCCGCGTTAGAGACGCGATCCTCCATTTCCCACATTCTGTCGCGCATGTTGTGTAGGTCTTGTCTTAATAGGGAGACATCGGATTTGATTTCCTCTATTTTGTTGGTGAGAGAGGATTTACAGGCATTAATCACGTCTAGGAGTTGACGCATAGTGGGTTCTGAGCGTTGCCCCGCCTCACCTTCGGACTCTTTCGCTTGCATGGGTCGGGCTGCACGCGGGGTGTGGTCAGGGGTCTCAGAGCGAGAAAATTCTTTTAATTTTTCGGCGGTAGAACCGCCCTTCGCCCGTGTGCTCATGTTAGAATTCGCTGGCTTGGTATGGCGAGTTATTGTTGTAATATAGACAGTGTCAATGCTTGGTTGTAGGGATCCGGAGTTTATATCTTTGTATTGTTGTGAACTGTGACGGTCTGCGGGTTACGTAAGGGGTAACAGTCCACTCCCGCCACTGCGGTTCAAAGTCGGGGGTAGTACGTTGTTTACTACGGGGACTTTTATTTGTAGTCCCAATGCGATAAAGTCCGTTCAGAGAATAACAGTGGGGTGGTCGGTCCCTTGGTTATTTTGGGGAGGGTGGGGGGGGGGGCCGGGTGGTCTTATTGTGTCATATGTCCCCTATTCAGGGTCCGCGACTATGAGGGGTCTGCACAGTCCTGAGTGTTGTCCCCTGGCCCCCTGTAGAGAGACTTACAGTTTCAGCGTCGCCGGCTCCGCAGGGCTGGTTTCGAGGGGTGATCCTCCCCGAGATGGTGTCCCGTGCAGCGTGGTCCAGCAGCGGCAAGGTGGTCCGGAAACGGAACGGGCCGTCGCAGGAGATTCGCCGGAGGCAACCGGGTCCGCCGCAGCCGGTGAAGGATGTTGGTAGGACGGTTTTGTCGGCCCGCTACCATGGAAGCGGGCCAGTGCCCAGGTCCGCGTTCAATGCGCCCCCGGGCGCAAGGTGTTCCCGCTGTATAGCGGTAGTAAAGTCCCCGTGTAGTGGTTCAGCAGGGTGTAGTCCCCGGCGGGTCTTAAAGCAGTCGCGCCGGTCCGGAGGTGCCCAGCGCTGCTCCCCTAGGAGTCAGTAGCTCGGCGGCGGCGTCCCGATGCAGGGCAGGAGAGGCGCGCAGCCTCGTCTCGGGTCCAGCTGGAAGCAGGAGTTCGTCGGCAGGGAGCGGGCGGTGAGCCTCAGAGCGCGGAGCCGGGCGCCCGCGAGCGGCGTCGGGGGGGTCGGAGCCGGCAGCCGGTCCGCGGCTCCTTCAGCAGCGGCTCCGAATCGGGCGCGCAGGCAGCGGGGTGTCTCGCACTTCGCGTGGGGGACCGGTAGTTCCGGCAGGGGTCACCCCCTCCCGGCTCACAGCAGGCGCCGGCTCCCGCGGCCCGGAGACAGCGCGATGGGACCTCGGGGTAGGAAGGGTAGCGCAGCCGGTCCCGGATGACAGGGGGATCCTCCGCTGGGTGGTGGGTAGGGGAGAGCAGCCTACCAGGGTTTTACAGCGGCCGGGTTGCAGGGCAGGATGGGGAGACAGTCCGTGCACCAGGCGCGGGAAGATGGCGGACGTTGGCGCCCTTTCTCTCCCGCGGCTCCGTTGCTTAAATCAGGGGTTGTACTTGCCCTCAGCCGCGGTCCAAACCGTCTCTGGGGATTTAGGAGCCCGCTGGTCTTGATTGGGTCACTCTGGTTCCGATTAGGCCAGGATTTTGGCAGGATTCTAGTGTTCCCCCTGGGGAGCACCTCTTACATGCGACTACTCATGCTGGTCGCAGGCCACGCCCCATGCGTAACGGAGATTGTTGATGCTTCTGCCACCTATTTTCATCCCGATTTCCAATTTGTCTCAGTCGATTTTTCGCATGATTATTTCCGTATACAGGTTAAACATGAAGGGTGAGAACATGCCACCCTGTTGGACACCTCCACCGATCACAAACCAATTCAGTTTCATTTTATTTCTGTTTTTCAAATGAAACGAATAGCACAGTTGATTGTTATTTAATTGTTAACTATGCCTAATACCAGTGAAAATAAGCCCTAGCAATGTTTTCAAACATAGAAGTGTGAAGGCCTAATGTCCACGGGCATGCATGGATTCCCAGTGCAGAATCCCGGAGCGGTTTCCAGCCATGCCTGCAGCCATGAGGTCAAAAATGACATTTGCTCACCTGTCAGGACGCAGCTTGGGTCTCCTCCATCGCGGACAGCTATTCTTTCTTCTGCACGGCGGATGCGTCCAGGCGTGCCAGTGCTGTGCCAAAGGCATGCCCCGTGTTGTTTAAAAAGAAACTCCTGATTTCTTACACATCCGCGGCATGGCCACAGTGTCATCCGCGGCTGTGCCGCAGATCGGATGGCCTCCATTGACCTCAATGGAAGTCGTCCATGCGGGAAACCGCAGAAAATGGAGCATGCTGCGGTTTTTATCCCGCATGTGTGATCTGCACGCCGAGATAGAATGACATCCTCAGGTATTTAATTACCTCCAGATGCCCAATGCCCAGATACCTCCAGATGTCTATGGACATATTGAACTGCGGATCATCCGCGCGGATTCCACAATTCAATTTTGCCTGTGGACATGAGACCTAATAGTTTTTTTGTCAACAAATGAAAATTGCAAATTGAATGAGCAAAAGAGAAATCTAAATCAAATCAATCTTTGGCATGACCGCCCCTTTGTCTACAAAACAGTATCAATTCTTCTAGGGTTACTTGTACACAGTTTTTGAAGGAACTGAGCATGTGTATGGATTCTGTCTTAGTTTTCAATTTCCAATCACTTCTTTACAGACCTGTATAAAGGTTCAAGCATTGATTTGAAGGAATGCTGCCATTCAATAGGTGGCGCTGCAGAGGTATTGTTCTGTCAGTACTGGTGTGCAATATGTCGACACCAGAAGTATGGGTGGAGAAATGGGTTGACCGGCCTCAGTGACAGGGAACACCCTGGTGATGTCCCCAGCTGCGGATTGGCTGCCGTCGCTGGTGGAGTACATAGTACACTAGTACCCGCACTGAATATCACCCCAACACTGCTACCTGTGGGTGTCTTTCCTCCCTGCAGCCTGCACATGTGAGGTCCCAGGCGTCCTACCTATCAGTGTGTCTGTGTCTCATAAGGGGCTCCATGCTGTGGGCAGGACGTTTATGATCTCTGCTCCTGCTGCACGCTCCTCTTCTTAGTAGGCTGTCTTCTGCTCCGGAGCTTGTAAGGAAGCCGCTCCTCGGCCCCGTGCTGTGGTGTCCCCTTCGGCCCGAGAAGGTGTTGTTGTGGCAGACATCTCCTCTGCTCCCCTTCCCCAAAGCTATCGTCCATCCCAGCTAGGCAGCAGGTGTGGGGCGGGGTGCGTGGCACGGCTCCACACTGACACTGCTGAGAGTCGCCTCACCATCATACTGCAGGAGCTGCTGTCGTCCTCCTATTCCGGCACCTCTCTGGCTGCCGGTCTTGGCCCTTGTTTGCTGTCAGGTCCAGACTTGGGGCTTACTGGAGGAGGCCAATCTGCCACTGGGAGCTGCCAGGTCCAAGACTTGGGGCTTACTGGAGGAAGCCAATCTGCCACTGTCACTGACCCAGGCTAACCCATTTCTCCACCCATTGTTCTGGTGGAGACATAATGTACCAGTACCTGTTCCATCTTCCTTATTTTCATGTAATCCCAACTGGATGATGTTGAGATCAGGGCTCTGAGATGGCCATATCATCACTTCCAGGACTCCTTGTTCTTCTTTATGTGGAAGATAGTTCTTTGGCTGGATGTTTGAGCTTGTTGTCCTGCTGCAGAATACATTTGGAGACAATTAGACGCCTTCTATTTTTGAAAACAAAATCTTACTTTGCAGCATTTTCTCCACACCTGCCTAAAACTTCTACATAAAACTGTATTTTCTGTGCTCAATATCCATATTGGAAATATACAACACTGTGAGAATGTATGCATGCCAATTTTTGTAAGGAGAAGTTGTTCTTCCAAAGATCTGCAGTATTTTGCTTTGCTTAAGACATGCATAATATCAGGCTATAATAGCTTATTTGGCGTGTGCTGTGATGGGTCTTTTGATTTGATTTGGTTTTATGGACCTGCGTTTATTTCATTGACTCGACCGACTTATTCTTGTTCATACTTTACACTGTAAGAGCATATATTACATATATATGTGACAAGATTGCTACCGAACTGAAGGCGTTGGGCTTAGACTCAATCATAAATGAATGGGACAATAGGTTTATGGTTATTGCACTTCTCAAGGATCCTTTCAGCCTACAGCTCTAAGTGTTAATACTTGTGTTATAAGTGGGTCTCCCTCTTTCACTTGACTTATATTAAATGTCAATCAGATATCCTAACCGTTACAACAGTGTTGAGAACAAGCAGGTCCCAGCATTGAGGTTCATAGAGATATGATAGGGTCTACAAAGCCTCTTCTCCACTCATATAATTATAGATAAGACTATTTTTATACAAGCGATTTATTTTCAAAGGATTGCTATTGCTTGAATAACACACTTGCATTTGTTAGGCACTACAGTCCCAGACCTATGTCATTTATACTAATCTACTAACACATTCTACTCATTAATTTTGAGGATAGAAATTGGATGTTTGAATGGAGTTCCCACCTTACTTTATACAAGATATTTCTGTTCTCCCTCTAGATGCATGGTAATAAGCAGCATCTACAAAAAGACTTCTTTCTGTACAATGCGTCCAAAGATAGGTGCAAGTCATATATCAACATGAGAGAGGTCTCCCAACGCTTCAGACTACCTCCCAGTGAATACGTCATCATCCCCTCCACTTATGAGCCTCATCAGGAAGGAGAATTCATTTTAAGAGTCTTCTCGGAAAAAAGAAATGTCTCCGAGTAAGTCAATAGATATGTTTGTTTTCTTTGTGGTTCAGTGTACTCCTATATCCCAAATACTGTATCATGAATATTGTTTCTAAGGTATACCTGAAGGAGAATGTCAGGTAGAATTAAACTCTTAATTAGACAAGTTCTAAAAAGACAAGCATCTATCAAGCTGAATGTCCGTTGAGCTTCTTGTACATGACAGTGATGTACGGAGCCATACAGTGGGCTATGGGTTGCACTATAATCCATAATATAAATCCCCCTGAGGTACTATAATCAACTCTAGAAGCAATATTACTTGCCACAGGGATCTGTTAGGAGAAAAAAAATAAAACTTTCCTTTCATGTAAAAACAGAGGCACATGGAGAAATAGTATGGTTTCATAAACTTCTGCATGCACCACGTTACAGATGAATGTATACAGCCATGTAACATGAGGACTTGGCTCTAGATACTTGATGCAGTCAGAAAAAAGTAAAACAACCTACCATATTCCATGTACCTGGAGGGCTGGGAATTCTCACCCCCACAAGGGCAGTCATAGAAATTCTCTAGATGAAGTTACTGGTCATTCTACATTCTTAATATCATCTTAGTATAATACAAATTTGTGCAACGTATTACATATATTGAGCTTTTATTATGGCAATGTATGGTCCTAAACATTTGCATTCTGTAAGCACATTGTAGTATATTTTGTTCAAGCAAGGTAGAATGATCCAGATCTGAAGGGGAAGACATAATGCATTCATATAATGAACCGCATGATCTATATCCATTGTCTACGCTTTTCATAAAAACTTTTGAAAAGTAAAAATTGATATCAGTGTAGCTAAACGTTTTAAAAACTTTTGATGTCATTGCTGAGACGCCATTAATCACTAAAATGAGCTGACAGAAGCATTCATCTGAGTGCTGTGCCCACTTAGCTGTGCATGGAGCGATATACAGGAGTCTGTGCCCTGCTCACTGATGACAGCTGGACGGGCACAGTGCCCAGACAAGTGTTTTACCTGCTTGTTTTTAGCAATTGGTGATGGTCGCAGCACTCAGACCTCCACCAATCAAAATTTCTGACATGTCACTATGTAGCTAAACGTTTTAAAAACTTTTGATGTCATTTTGATATCAATTTTTACTTTTCAAAGTTTTTACTGAGACATCAGTTTTTAAAATGTTCGCTACACTTTAACCCCTTAACGACCAGCCCATAGTGTTTTTACGTCCTGCCCAAGTGGGCTTTATTCTCTGAGGACGTAAAAACACGTCTCCTGCAGAGAATAAAGCCCCGTGGGCTCTGGACGTGACAGGTAGCCGACAGCATGGAGCTGTCATCCCGGACTGTGGGTAGTCCCCCCCGGCATTGCGATCGGCGCTATCCAATGGATAGCGCCGATCGCAAAAAAGTAAACAAAAGTGCCTTAAAAGTTAAAGATTCAGCTGCCCTGATGGATCGGCTCCATCAGGGCAGCTGAAAATACTCACCCAGGTTCCCCGATGTCTGCCGCGGAGATAGGGTCCTCCGGGACCCGGCTTGGCTCTTCTGCGCATGCGCGCCAGACGAATGACGTCACGCGCGTGCGCAGAAGAATGGGAACCCCGGGGAGTTTAAAATCTCCTGGTTCCCGGCTCCTGAAGGTAGCCGGGAACCAGGAGATGTCCCCGGGTACCGCGGCGAGCGGTCCCCGGACACGCGATCGCCGCGAAAAAGTTTTTTAAAAAGTAAAAATCAGCTTAATTTACCTCCCCTCATGGATCGGATCCATGAGGGGAGGTGAAAATACTCACCCCTGGTCCTCAGCGGCGTCCCGCTGACATCGGGAGCGTGCACAGAGAGGCTCAGGACCTGGGAAATTTAAAATCCCTCTGCTCCTGGCTGCCATATGTAGCCAGGAGCAGAGGGATGTCACTGCAGAGATGATCACTGTTATCCAATGGATAGCAGTGATCATTTAAAGTAAAAAAAAGTGTAAAAAAGTTTTTTTTTAAAAGTTTAAAAAGTAAAAAAAAAAGTTTAAAACACTTACATTTCATCTCCCCTCACGGATCATATCCATGAGGGAGCATGAAATTACATACCTAAGGCCCCCAGATTTATCCGCGGACCTTACCAAAGCTTCTGCGCATGCGGCCGTCGCCAAAGCGGCAAACGCATGCGCAAAAGCCGTGGATTGCCAGGATAACTTAAAATCTCCCTGCTCTTGGCTATAAAACTTAGCCGAGAGCCTGGAGATTTGCCGGGGGGCCGCGGTGAGCGGTTCCTGATCACGTGTTCGCCGTTATCCAATGGATATTGGCGATCATGTAAAAGTTTAAAAAAAAAATTTGACGTTTCATCTCCCCTCACCGATGCGATCGGTGAGAGGAGATGAAACTTTTCCCGGAGGCCTCCGTATTTGCACCCCAACGCGATCCTCATCCGTGAACTTTCCCGGATTCTGCACATGCGACCGCCGGCAAAAGACCGGACACATGCGCAGGAGTCGGGGAGCCCAGGAAGCTTAAAATCTCCTTGCTCCCAGCGACCAACGGTCGCCGAGAGCCTGGAGCAATGACGGGTGGCCTCGTTGAGCGGTCCCCGGTCACGTGATACAAAGGTAGCGATCTACCTTAGGTCGGTCTCACATGACCGGATACGAATTATGGATTCCGCATGCATCTGATCCACGGTAATACGCAGATCAATCGCATTGGATTACACAATTCCGCTCACATTAGCAGGTCGGAATTGTGTAATCCACTCGCAGAAAAGAGAATGCAGCAGGTTCTATTTTACTGCGGATATACGCAACATAGAGCCCATTGTGTTCCATGGTCGTGGATATACCCGCTGCCCATACGCAACTACATTGTATACGAACCTGTGAGCTGTATGCTTTTTTTACTTAATAAAGAATGAAATTTTTTTAACGGTAGCAGCTCCTCTCCACTTCTATTTTTATTTACATTGTATATGGGCTGCGGGTACCCGTGTCATCGCTAAGCGACGGTGCGGGAAATACAAGCAAAAAAAAGTACTGCGCATGACCGCCTGTGTGAGTAGGCAGTTATGCGCAGTACATTACGCGGCCGTACGCAGGGTCACAGCCGGGCTCACAGCTGGGATCCGCTGCAGGCCTCCGCAAGTGGATTCCACCTACGGCTGCGTGAGCCTGGCGTTATTCAGACCGCTACCTGTAATCCGTAATTTACAAGAAGCCTCGGGAACGCTCGCCTTCATGCAGTTCCAGGAGCAGCTTGTTGAGCGCCTTCTGTGTGAGACCACCGCACCTCATCAAGCTTACGAAGACTCATGGCGCGCCACTTTTTACACCCCATCCCCGCCGCTGAGGTCACAAAATACCCCCAAGCGAGAGAGGAGGGGGAATACCCGGTTTTCTTGCCGCATGTGCCCAACCCAACCATCCTCCGTAATTACCCCTGTCTTCGGACATAAAACGCGGTTTATATTATTACTTCTATCTAATATTTAGGGAATGCCAAAAAATGGGGATGGTGGGGGGGGGATTATTTTTAGGAAGTCAATTTTTTTCCGTATAAGTGGGCAATGGGGCCTTGAATTTATTCAGTTGTACCCTGAAATCCAGCGGGCATTCCCTCCATTATGGGCCTTGCCATGTGTCCTGTAGGTAGTTTAGGGCCACAATGGGTATGTTTCTGAACACGGGACAAACGGGGGTATCCATTTTGGGGTGAACGTCTTCATTCCTATGTGTGCTGTAAAAAAAAACTGTTTTTAAATTGACAAAATTGCCAAAAAAATGAAAATCGTAATATTTTCCTTCTGCTTGGCTTAGATTCATTCAAAAACTGTGAAGTCAAAAAAGTCATCGTACCCCTAGATAAATTCATTAAGGGGTCTATTTTCAAAATGGGGTCACTTGTGGGGGTTCTCCATCGTTTTGGTCACTCAAGTTGGCAATGGGGACTAAATCTCCTTCAAGCAAAATTTCTCTTCCGAAAGCCACCGGTTGCTCCTTTCATTTTGGGCTCCATTGTGCATACAGACGTAATACTAAGGCCACAATGGGTATATTTCTGAACACGGGACAAATGGGGGTACCCATTTTGGGGTAAATGTCTTCATTCTTATGTGTGCTGTACAAAAAAAACAGTTTTTAAATTGACAAAATTGCCAAAAAAATGAAATTCGTAATTTTTTCCTTCTGCTTTGCTTAGATTCAGTCAAATACTGTGGGGTTAAAATATGCAGTACACCCCTAGATGAATTTGTTAAGGAGTCTAGTTTTCAAAATGGGGTCATTTGGGGGGGTTCTTTTTCGTTTTGGCCGCTCAATGTCTCTACAAGTGGGCAAGGGGGCCTGGAATTTATTCAGTTGTACCCTGAAATCCAATGGGTGCTCCTTCCATTATAGGCCTAGCCATGTTTCCTTTAAATAGATTAGGGCCACAATGGGTATATTTCTGAGCACAGGACAAACAGGGGTATCCATTTTGGGGTGCAAGTCTTCATTCATATATGTGCTGTACAAAAAAACTGCTTTTAAAATGACAGAATTACCAAAAAAATGAAAATCGTAATTTTTTTCCTTCGGCTTGGCTTAGATTCATTCAAAAACTGTGAAGTCAAAAAAGTAATCGTACCCCTAGATAAATTCGTTAAGGGGTCTACTTTTCCAAATGGGGTCACTTGTGGGGGTTCACCATCATTTTGGTCACTCAATGGCTCTACAAGTGTGCAATAGGGCCTAAATCTCCTTCAAGCAAAATTTCTGTTCCGAAAGCCACCGGTTGCTCCTTTCATTTTGGGCCCCATTGTGCATACAGACGTAATACTAGGGCCACAATGGGTATGTTTCTGAGCACGGGACAAACAGGGGTATCCATTCTGGGGTGCAAATCCTCATTTTCATGTGTACTATAGAAAAAAGTCCTGTCTTTAAAATGACATATTTGCAAAAATATGAAATTTTAGTTTTTCTCTTCTAAATTGCATTGACTCCTGAAATAAAACTGTGGGGTTAAAATACTCATGACAACCCTCAGTGAATATGTTAAGGGGTGTAGTTTTTAAAATGGGGTCAGTTGTGGGGGTATCTATCATTTTGACTCCTATGAGCCTTTGGAATCTTGGCTTGATGTAGGAAAACAAAGTGTTCCTCAAAATGCTGAAAAGTAATGTTAAATTTGTACGTCTCCTAAATGGTTAAAAAAAAACGAAAGTTTTTCCAATGTGCGCCCAAAATAAAGTAAACGGATGGAAATATTTATCTTAGCAAAAACTTCTATATTATGTTTGCACATATTTGAGATATTGCAGTTGGAAATGTGAAAAAAAATGACCATTTTTTTTTCAAATTTTTCCACCTAAATGAAGTACATGTGGTGAAAAAACAATGTCAGAATCACTTGGATATGCAAAACCTTTCTGGTCTTTTTCCATGTTAAAGTGACACGTGTCAGATTTGCAAAATTTGGCCTGGTCATTAAGGCGCAAACAGGCTTGGTCACTAAGGGGTTAAACATAGTATCTCTTTTCTGTTTTCAGAGAAGTTGAAAACAAGATTGAAGCTGATCGACCCAGTGTAAGTATTAAGTCTTCTGTTGTCTAGCTTTCTATTGTAGTATTTATATACTTGTGTGGTACAATGTCTAACTTTTTTTTCTAATAGAATCCTCCACTTTCCAATCACATTAACCCCGTAGTGATCACCAATACGCCTATATAAGAAGGTCACTAATGGGCTTTAAACTTGCACATACATCTTTTTAAGGCAGCGGTTTGTATGATTACTGACAGCAAGGATCTTGCTGTAACTACCAGGAGCAGAGAAACCTCAGGTCCTGCCAGTTTAACTCCTTACATACCACAATTAATAGCAACTGCAGCATGTTAGCAAATCACAGGGAGAGTGAGCTCCTTTTGTCACCCATCAGGTCTCAATAAATAATCCCCCCCATACGGTGGGGTACCTATAGGGATGCAGGGGATGCGGTTGCACCTGGGCCCAGGAGCCTTAGGGGGCCAATAAAGCCTCTCTTCTCCATATAGGGAGCCCAGTACTATGAATAAACCTTTATAGTGGGGGGCACTGTTACAGATTTTGCATTGGGACTCAGAAGCTTAAAGTTACACCTCTGCCCCCATAGTCTTCACAATTAAGACTAGCGTTTCATACACTGATCTTAATATGATCCCCACAGAAGCAGGATGCAACCAATGTGTTAAGAGATGTGTGCTTCTTAATAAATTAGGTTCATCTTGGGCCGTCCGTGCACCAAAATAGAAATTCTTGCTAGCTATGAACTGGAACAGATTTCTGATATAATTTGCCAGTTTCTTACAAAGTTTTTCCTAAATATGTTGTGCCAGAGTAGCAGCACAAATTTTTAAAACTGCTATAAGTTGTATACATTTTTTAAAAAGTTGCAATATTTCCACAAAGTTTGCTCCAAAATTTGCAACTTTTTAAATACAGTACTACTTTTCAGTTGATAAATCCCTGCATATAACAATTACTCATTTTGGACTTTACTGCTCTGACTGGCCCAATGAAAGCACATTTTAGGGTATTATGGAATCACACTTGAATTATTAAGTTTTAATTTAAGTAGGGATTCCTTGTACATTTTTTACAGCCAAGAACGTCTTCAAAGACATATCGTCATTACTCATTAGGGAAATGATTGCTAGAGAACGGCGATTAGCTTGCACATTATTAACTTTTTTGGTTTTCCTAGGGGGCTTACTCTTTTTCTGCTGTTATACAACAGCGCTATATGCTGGCTAAAGCCAGTACTGCATGAGGTAACACGTTGGATAGGCTCCAACAGCAGAGAGGCTAGCAATATACAGTAAGAGAACCCCAACAGACGTCTTCCAACATAGGCGCTGTACAGCCTTAAAGCATAATGTCTTAAGACGTCACAGTGGTTTGGAAAGGGTTAATGCTGTTCGAGTAGGGAGCCTAAAATGGATTATGAGAAATTAAAAAAAAATTGTCTATGATTTTGTTCTGGGAACAGCACCATTGAGTTATATCTGGTATTGTAGGCCAGCCCCATCAACTGCAATACCATAAATAGTCCATGGTCAAGAGTGATCCATTTCACTAATAGAAGCCGACCCATTTTTTCTAATCTCATACAACCTTTTCATAGGCAGATGGTATGATGTAAAATGTGGGTCTCTTACATTACAAGGACAGGAGTCAACTTCTAATTTATACAGCAGTGTGCTGTGTGGTCAGTTATTTACTGCTACTGGTAGTAAAAGAATAAATCCTTGTCATTTTCCGTTTTGTTCCATTTGTCCAGATAAAGAAAAAAGCCAAGGTGGGTCTTCCTATCCGAGCATGCGTGACTAAATGCATGTGCAAGTTATTACTAAAAGTTCATTTATTGGCATTGACAGGTTTTGCTGATTGATAATGGCTAATGCCCGGACTATAGCTACTGCATAGATTGAAGTAAACAACGATTCCTATTTCTGTTCCTCCTGCATGCGGACCGTTGACATGTTCCTTATTTTACATACTCTACTAGATTTTTTATTTATTGTTAGAGTGCTATTATTTAATCTGAATGCACAAACTGTATATACATACAATAAGTAGATTATGGATGGCTATATTTTAGGTCATAGACCAACGATCAGGCTGGCATACTTATCTATATTGTACCCACAATACAGTCATATGAAACAAGCTTTAAAGGGAATCTGCCACCATGTTCATGCTCCCCTGAAGGAGAAAGCACGGCCATCATGAACCCGGGACAGATATGTCCATTCGGAATATGTTTGTTTTATTCTTAAACTCCACTTAGAAGTTTGACTTGGAGCTCTGAGTCAAATTTATAGATGTATTTAAGTTTTATTACAATTAGAAGCAGAATGAAGAGGGGGGGTTGTATGCACCTATCAACGGCAACATCATTATCCTCAATTAAGACGGGTCCAGTACCTTTCAAAATTATTTATGCCACCAAACAACAAATAAGGCACAAGACCTGAACTCCCCAGTTCTACTGGACCAAACCCAGATCGTTGTACAACTGGTGGAGTCGGATTACAGTCAGATCGCAGTCAGGTCCGAACTACCTCCTTAGATAATCCCAGTACCCCCATATAATCCCCAATGGGAGCTCTCAGTATCAAAATGTGAGATCTCATTGGTCATCTCGAAATCTTCTACCGTGGGGAGTTGTGGAAGGATATGGAGAATGCGCACATCACCTAAACAGGAAGTTCAACCCCAACTTTTGAAAGGGAGTCCATTAATTTCCATTTTTAGATCTTTTTTTTTTGTGCGTTTCCTGTTGCAACATATTTACAAAAATATTTACTAAGGGTCTATACAGATGATCTGAAGCTTTGTATCAGAAAAACAGAGCTAAAACCACTCTTGGGATTTATTACGACGTGTATCGGTACAGAATTTTAGGGAAAGTGTTCCGACAGTCACTTTAAGGTTAGAAAATTATTTTTAGTTGAGTGATTCTGAGTAATGTATCTGCTGACTACTGCCAAACCAACCACTGTATTCATTGTGTAAAGCTCATAAGTCTTCACACAGCAACAAATTATATGGAGTTCAGTGAGCCATAGGCAGAAGTCAGTAAGCTTTCATTGAACGTCTGTGTTTATCTGTCTCCATACTGACAATTAGCTGTGTCCACAGCTTGTATCACTGTTATACTGTAGTGACACAATCTATCCATCTGTAGTGGCTTTGATACATGTATACTGATGCATTAGACATATGGAGGCTGTAATGTGTAAAGACCACTCTATGCAGGGAGCAGTCCATAGATCTCTAAGGACAGGACCCCTGGGTAAGTTTTTATGGTTGGGAGATTACTCAATAACCCATATTTGGTTCTCTGAATTATACCTATAGTGCTGCTTAGCACAAACCCAGCAGTTTGCCCTTAATGCTCATTTCATTTACATAACTATTAATCTTTAACCACTATTTAAAGTGAACAGTAAATATTTTGGGTCATTTTTCTTGCTTTCATCTCTCTAAATTGGTGCATGAAAATCTGCTGGTATTGGATCGTGTGTTTGCTTATTGATGCCTGTGCTCTTGTACAAGCAAATACATGTGGAGTTATGGAAGCAGGGTAGGTTGACAGTACTATGGCTATGATAACAGCAGATTGCATTAGGAGTCCAAATATTGAACTCCCTGCAGCACATGTTATTCAGGCACACATTACCACTGAGACTAGTGATTGGCTACAGGGGTCATGTGAGTGATAAACATAAAGTTATTACTTCCTGTATCCCTGAACCGGGTCAATAGCACTGGATTAGAGTCAATATGAAAGGGTGGGTAATGGTTATTTTACTTTTTAAGTTATTACCTGCCCTGGGGCACTTTTATCTGAATGTCGGAAAATCCCTTTAAGGCTGTATTTACACGGGCGAGTGCGATACCGGTCTGAGAAACTCAAACCGATATTGCACATGCATACATGAGATTCTTCTGCCAGTTTGATGCGTTTTGCAAGAAAACCGCATCAATTCACATGAGAATTTCACGTGTATGGAAAAAAACGCATATTGCTCCAGTACTTTTAATGGAAAAAATTGCATTGCACTCGAAATAATGGGGTACATTGCCCAAAAATAGGACATGCTGCAACTTTTCTATGAAAAGAAAATTTGCATGTATAAATACACCCGTTGTGAATAATGAGTTCTATTTCTGTACAAGTTTTGTGCATCTTGCAACACACAAAACTCACATGATTTAACTTGTGTAAACGTAGCCTAATTAAAAGGATAGGCCATAACTTTCTGATGGCTTGGGGCCTCACTGCTGGGACCCCTACAATCACTAGAACGGGAGCCACTGTTTCTCCTCAAGATTGAATGGAGTAGCAGAGCGCACACTTGACTACTCTGGAACCCCATTCTAGTAACTATGCAGGTCCCAGCAGTAGGGCCCCTTGCCATCAGATATTTATCACCCCTTTGAAGGGGTTTTCCCACTTCTTGCTGTTTTCAAACAGCACTGTACATTGTACAGTGGCATGGGATGGTACTGCAGGCTGAGTCCCATTCACTTTGATGGGATTCAGCCTGCAGTACCAACCTTAGCCATTGTGCAATGTACAGAGCTGTCTGAAAACAGCTAGAATTGGGAGAGCCCCTTTAAGCTGTGCACCTTCTGTGACATTATGATGTACTTTTATTTATATTGTATTTGTATTTAAAACTAACCCATTTAGGAGAGTGTTACACTGCTCCATAATGAAGGCTTTGGTTGATCATATTTAGTAAATGCATGAGATTTTGCCCAGCAATGGTATGCCTTTCTACTTTTTTATTCAATACTCTTCATTCATATGTGTGATGCTCCTGTTTTGAGTGCTACTTGTCTTTTGCATGCAGGTTGCTCAGTTGCATCTATGAAAATACTGCAGGTTAATATGTGCTCATATATTTTCTTTGATAAAATAAAAGAAGTCTAGAAATGGTTGTTTTTAGCCTTTACTGTTTATTTCCAGTGCCAGACTAATGTTAACATTACATTGTGAGGGTTAAACTGGTGGCTGCAGTTTTCATCTGCGTGCTGTAATATCATGCCATTTTGATTTTTGGCACATGCACGATGTTGTACTACAGACTGCTATGGACCTACAGGGACCTTTCGCACTGGCCAGTATTGTCTGCGAGATGCAGATTTTATCAATTAGTGCAGATTTTGTTGCGGAAGGCCTTCTGCGGAACGTCTTGCTGAATTTCCTGTGTTTTTTTCTGCAGACTTTACTTATATCACCTGGATGTTAGAAATCCGCAACAAGAATTCCGCAAGATGTCCTTAATTCTGCAGCAGAAAGTTTCTCTGTTGCAGAATTTAATCTTGTTGTATTGCAATAAAGATGCGCAAATTTTAACAGGTGTTGAATCCAAGCCCCTTACGCCCAATGTCCACTTGTGTGCACGGATTCCACTGCTGAATACTGAAGCGGAATCCATCTGTGCCAACAAACATGGGCAAAAAAAATTCATTTTCTTACCTGTCCAGATGCAGTGCAGGTGCCCTCTGTGCTGGCCGGATCTTCTTTCTTCAGCTCGGTGGATACATCATGACGTGCCAGACACATGTGCAGTGCGATTTTATTTTTTTAATTTTCTGCTATCCCATGGATCTCCGGCACGTCCACAGTGACAGCTGTGGATGTGCTGCGCATCGGACGGCTTCCATTGACTTCAATGGAAGCCTTCTCGCGGAATCCGCGGAAAAATGGGGCATGCTGCGATTTCTTCCCGCGCGCCGGGAAAAAAATCACATCCATATGCTTTAAATTGTTTTGCGCATGCTATTGCATCCCTTTGAGTGCCTAGCTCTGCTGATCTCCCGCGCGGGAGATTCGCACGGATTTTATGATTAAAATCCCCCGTGGACATTGGGCCTTTGAAATAACATTGTGACGCAGAAACGTCCACACTGAACAATTCTGTCCTGTGTGAAAGGTCCTCATTTTGCTTGATTTTTGTTTACAGTTTTTGGATGTTCACAATCAGCAGATTTTTTTTGCAGATGTTTCCACATCTAAATATCCGTTTCATACATGTGAATAATACTTTACGTTTCTGCAGCATGTGCATGGATTTTTACAAAACCCCATTCAGATGTATGGAATAGTTGCAGAAACTCCTGCAACAAATTTGCCAGGTATAAACCTGCAGTAGTATCCCTATAGAACTACTTTAGGGGCCCTTTTACACTGAACAATAATGCACAGCAGAAAGACGCTGTTAAGGACACTGCACATTACGTGTCCCATTCTTGTGCAGGACTTGCATGAAAATAAGACATGCAGCGATTTTTCAAACATGGACCATTCCCTGGGTGAAAAATCACTTGTGAATGAATGTGTTAATTCTCCATGTGACTTCTGTCCATCTGGGAGTTCTGACAGAACTCGCGGGAATATCAGCCTTGTGAATACGGCCTAGGATCAGCAAGCTACGCAGGATAGGTCATCAATAGATAATCGCCGGAGCCCACCCCCTCCAGATTCCTGGTGATCAGCTGATCATCTGGCCTACTGTCTGAGCAGTGGGGCTGAACGTCTTCATCACTGTTGGAGGTGGAAGCATCTTAGCTTCTCTCCCATTGAAATAATAAGAGCGCTGCCTCATATTACGCTTCCTCCTCCGCCCAAAGTGTTGGAGGTGGAAGTGTCGGAAGTGTAATAAGAGGCTTCAGCTCATGTTGATTTTAATGAGGGTGAAGCCCTCTACAAAACGTCCAACACAGATGATGACGTCCAGCCTGGCTGCACTGACAGTAGGCCAAACGATCAGTTGATTGATAGGGATCTTGAGTGGTGGGTTTCTTAAATACTGATGAATAATGTCCTTCCATAGAATCTTATGCATATCTATGAAAGGTGGTAATATGGTTTCTCTTATTGCCATTCAACAACTAAAATCGGCTAATGGGGGCTTGTACATCACATATGGGTTGTATTTGGAGGACCTACGTATTGGAAAAAAATTCCAAACAAGAAAAATCCTTTTAAATATTGTAGCAACGTGTATTAGTAAGGAGAGGGAAAACTGAGGAGATAAAAGGCATATTCATTTTTACATTGTCATGGATTACTCCGGGAGTACTCCAACATCACAGAGTGGATTGTGTGAACTATTGGAGTGCATAGGGCTCATGCTCCAGCTAATGCAATTATCAACAGCCTGTAGAGGGAGAATCTCCTTCACCCCACTCTATTTTAGCCTTGCTCAGTAAAGGCCAGCCAGATCACACCATGAATATTTATCACCCTGAGATCTGGCTTTATACTTACTTGACTGGTACATCCTTGCTACTTCTGCATCCATTTCTATGCTGCACATCTGCCCATCCAGGATAAACTGCATAGGATATTTTGCATTGGGCGTTGCCATCGTGATGCTCTAAATTCAACTCTGCTTTTGGATGGAGCAGAGCTGGCAGACCCAGAGTATGCTCCGTGGGATGTGCTCCAGTAATAATAAACAGCTAAACAATATGCTCTAGAGATGCTCCTGGTATTGATGAACCACCAGAGCATGTGTACTGCACTCTGAGCATGCTCAAAATGGATATGCCTAAAGGATGTGCAGCTTCTGAGAATAGAAAAAATAATCTGCACTGCTCTTGTCTGTAGGCCGTGTCTGGTATTGCAGCTCGGCTTATGTACTTGAAAAGGTATTAGAAGATATACCAAATACATGAACAAGAGCGATACTGAGGGGATATTGTTACTGAACTTGTTTCATGTTTAAAGAGAACCTGTCACCACTTCTGACAGGTCTGTTTTAGCGAATACTTATTTTCTTCAAGAAGTAACAATTCAAAACCATCTTTTCTTAGATCTCTATGTTCTGTGATTCCTCTCATTCCTCCTAGAAATTTCTGAATAAAGTGACAACTGGGTGTTACCATTTAGGTGGCGGGGGTGTTCCTACTCATTGACCCCAAGCAGTGCTCATAGTACCACACAGTGTTGGGATGTACCTCTTTAACAAATGTAGTTGCAACACCCAATTGTCAATTTATTCATAAATGTTCAGAAAGAATAGTAGAGAAACGGCACAACAGATTTATGAGAAAAAATTCTCCAGAATTATTGTTTCATGTGAAATACAAGTATTTACTACAACAGACATGTCAGAAAAACCGACATATATGGTTGGTATTTTAGGTCTTTTGGGGTTCAGAGAAGTATTCTCTGTACAGTCATGAAAAAACGAAGTACATTCTCTTTGAATTCTATGTTTTTGCATATCCGAACATGATTTTAAAAAATCTGGTCCTTTTAAAAGGTCTTAAAATTAGGTAACTACAAACTTGGATAAGCACTACCTCATGACAAATTACACTGTCATTAATTATTTAACATAAAGTAGGTGAAAATGCAGAAGCAGTGTGTGAAAAATTTAAGAACACCCTTGCTACATAGGAATTAAGAAGGTAACTAGCAGCCAAATGCTGCTAATCAAATGGCCTTGATGAACTAATGATCAACAAGTGTAACCACCTCTATAAAAGAAGACGTTTTGGCAGTTTGCTGGTCTGGAGCATTCAGGTATGCATGTGTTAACACAATACCAATGAGGAAAGACATCAGCAGTGATCTTAGAGAAGAAATTGTTGCTACCCATCAGTCTGTAGAGGTTTATAAAGCCATTCCCAAGCAATTTGGAGTCCATCATTCTACAGTAAGAAAGATTATTCACAAGTGGAAAACATTCAAGACAGTTGACAATCTTCCCAGGAATGGAAGTCCCAGCAAAGTCACCCCAAGGACAGACTGTGGAATGCCTAAGAAAATTCTTAAAACCAAGAGCTACATCTCTAAAGGCCTCAGCATGTTAAATGTACAAATTCATGATGTTAGGTTGTGCGTCTGGGACCTGTGGTTCTGCAGGTTTCCATGAACACAGCTTCACAGGTGAGGGTTAATTGAGCTGGCTGGTTCCTCCTGCCAGCCAATCCACACTGGTCTGCTGCATATATAAATACTAGTCCCTCTGCAAGAGGAAGCTGGTATCTCTTCATTCTAGGGTTTGGTTTTCCTGCATGCCTGTGTACATATTATGTGTGTAAACAGTGTCTTGTCCAGTATCTTTGCAGGTGGCCAGACATTGGGTGTGGATAGTCCTGTCCTGTGTTGCATTCTAGCCCTAGTGTGTTGATGTAAACTGTGTCCTGCCCTGCTGGAACATATATTATCCCTAGGCTTGTGAGGCCCCTAGGTTCCAGTGCGGTGCCACCCTTATCAGGGCGATCACCCCACTTGCAGGCAGGATTCTGGTGGATGTTGTCTCATTAGAGTAGGGACCTATGAGACAACGAGGAGCCTTGAAGTGGCTTGTGGGCTTAAGTGACTTGGCCAATCCATGAACTTAAACCTCCTACTTTTATAGCAATTCCATCTGTTATCTGTGCAGGTATGCAAGGTGAATGTTTTGGTGGTTGATCAGTCCTTATGTTATGTCTGTTCATGAGTTCAGGTCCCAGTATGCAGTTCACTGTCCCTTTCGGTGTTCCAGCTAGTGCATCCTGTTTGAACACGATACCACTCCTGCGTCCATCCTGCAGTGAGGTGCACTGAGCAGACGTAACACATGACAGTACAATTAGAAAGACTCAACAAATATGGCTTGTTTGGAAGGGTTGCCAGGAGAAAGCCTCTTTCTGAAAATAACATGGCAGTATGGCTAAAGTTTGCAAAGTTGCTTCTGAACAAACCACAAGACTTCTGGAATAATGATCTTTGGATGAACAAGACCAAAGTGGAGATGTCTGGTTTTCACCAGAAGTAGTGCTAGGCATTATAACCAAACAGCATATCAGCACAAACACCTCATACCAACTGTCAAGCACAGTGGTGGAGGGGTGATGATTTTGGCTTGCTTTACATGACCTAGGCACCTTGCACAGGATGGCCGAAAAAGAAAAGTATCCAGGTGTTGCAATGGCCAGAAGTCCAGACCTCAACCCAATTGAAATGCTGGAGAGGGACTTTAAGAGAGCTGTGCATAAATGAATGCTCACAAAGCTCAATGCACTGAAGCAACATTGTAAAGAAGAGTCTTCAAAAATTCCTTCAGAAAGATGTGAGAGACTGATAAAATCATACAGAAAAATATTACTTCAAGTCATTCTTGCTAATGGTGGTTCTACAATCTATTGATTCATGGGGTGTACTTAAATTTTCACACACTGCTTCTGCATTGTGTCCTACTTTTGGTTTAATAAATGACACCGTGTAATCTCTCATGTATTGTTGTTCATCTGAGGTTGTAGTTACCTGATTTTAAAGATCTTCTAAGGACAAGATTTTTTAAAATTTATATCTCGATGCATAAAACCACAGAATTCAAAGAGGGTGGACTTAGTTTTTCTCATGACTGTAGGAGACATGGATGTAATTATTCTATCTCAATTTCAAATTTTGAAATACTCCTACTTGAGGTTAATAGATGTCATTAATTCAGCATTATCACCAAACTTGAGCCCTGTTACAGAATGGTTAAAATCAGGTACATAACACTATTCCATTTTGTAACCAGTCCCTCTCTTTCCCTCTCCTCCTCCCCCTTCCAGCCAATCATCTTTGTATCGGACAGAGCAAACAGCAATAAGGAGTTGAGTGTGGACGAAGTGTCTGATGAAGAGAAGAAAAAAAAGGGAGCGGAGAAAAAAGATAAGGTCATTGTGCCTTCTATAATTTTCCTATTGTGCCATTGCTGGGCAAGACTCGAATTTAAGATCTTTCTAGTGTTGATAATATGTGGTGGTGTAATAACTAATCTATAGGAATATCTAATACTGTTCCTCCACAATCTTTCATCCTACATATGGAGAATAAGTTTGTGTCACATAAAGTTGTGTAACTTATAATGTTTATAGTATGATAGAAACTATCTGGGAGGGTCAAGCGAATGTTGGTCAAATTATTAGCAGGTGTGGTGTGCACTATTTTGACATTCACTAGTTTAATCTTTACATTTAAGGTACCTTTGTTTAAAAAGGAGTGCCCTAGTGACGGTTGATAAAAAACTGTCTGTTGACAGCTATCTCACTTGAAGCCCGTACATACACGTACATGGATGTGTGGCTTGGCCAAGTGCACACGTGCTCTGAATGTAGAGAAGGGTGAAGGCTACAAACATTCATACCTCCTAAGAACAAAAGGGTCGAAAAGTTGAATTCCAACTGCCAAATCCTTACATCCACTGATGGTAGAGAGACGAGAGACCTCCGCGTACATTAGATGATCTTTGGGTTCAGCCCATGTACATCTAATGTGTATGGCCACCTTAAAGGCAATGTGCACCCTTGCACTTGTTTTTATCAGTGTATTTTTTTTAAATGAAGACTTTTTGTAATTTGGTTTTTATAAAAAAAAAGAATGTGATTGTTTGATTTCTATGCATATATTATTTTCCAAGGAACTGCAGACTGGAGGACTGAAATCTTAGCAAATTCTGTCATTCTGCTGGCTATCAGCTGTCAACTGACAGCTCCTCTCCTAGTTTACTCGATTTTGTGAACATGCATTCACTGCCTTTCCACTGCGCTATTACAGAAGGCTGTATGACAGTATCAGGGGATGGAAGAGATAAGAAGGATAGACAGCAAAAGCTACTATTACAGTGGCCTTCAGTTCACTCTGAGTGAATTTTATGCTTTTATCAGTAGTGAGGGGAAACGAGGACTAGCAGCTACGCAGAGATGAGTATAAGACAGAATTTGTAATAGCTGTGTAATATTGAGTGGGCGTGGTTATGCTACTCAGCCTCTAAAAGAGGAGATGGGACAGGGAGCTGAGCTTGTGTGCATTCATGAGAGAGACCAGCTGAAGAGTGCTTAGAATGCTTCCCTAGCCACAAACTCGAATGCAGAAGAGCTTACAAACAAACCATGAGGCTTTCTAAATGTAGAAGAAAAACTCAATGCAAATTAAAAAACAAAAAAGGGAAAAGTGCATCATTTATTTTCTGCAGGTACTTAGTAACCGATATGTGTATTGATTTTTCATGCACAAAGGTTTCCATAGCCTTTAAGTCTTGCTCAGAATTTACAAATAACACCTTAACTTTGACTTTAAGTTGTGTTTTTGCAGCTGCTTCAGTCCTTTTATTGTCAAGGATCTATCTAATAAATCCTGATTATAAAAAAATTTGCTAGGCTCAATATTTTAGATGCGACGTTGTTGTCGAATTATTGCCTGCCTTAGGCTAGGTTCACACGCTGCAGCTACACTTGGCCGAGGTACGTTCACAATGGGCCAAGTACGAGTTTCGTCATGGTTTTGCAAGACTGACAACAGCTAAATGAATTTTCATTGTTGCTTGCTGTGCTGCTGTTGCAATCAAACTGATTTTAGCTACAGTCAATTTATAAACTGCACCAACAACATCGGAGTGGTTTTGGCTGCATTGCAAGTGCACCTCTGTCGCAGTGTGGCCGCAACATCTCACCCTGCCTTATGTATTATTGTGGGATTCATCCCATTTAGCCAGTGAAAACCTGTAAAGCTGCCCTTAATTTCGAGTTCGTCTGATTATTAATCTGTGAGTCCCCCTCTAAGGTGTATAACAATATACAAAATATCATACTTTTATCCATGAAAAAAAAATATTCAAAAGCTATATATGGTTTATGGATTATACACGTATATGGCTATATAGGTGTATGTATTATAGAT
This sequence comes from Eleutherodactylus coqui, assembly GCF_035609145.1. Taxonomy (NCBI): domain Eukaryota; kingdom Metazoa; phylum Chordata; class Amphibia; order Anura; family Eleutherodactylidae; genus Eleutherodactylus; species Eleutherodactylus coqui. Next base: position 186,996,750 of record NC_089842.1, read on the forward strand.
ACAACACATACTATAGAAATGTTTTCAAATGATTGCAAAATAGAATCCAGTGTTTGAATACTTGTGTGAGCATTGAAAGATTTCAGTGTGAAACGTATTGTGGAAGTTAATGGGATATTCCCATAATTAACTTTCATCACCTATCCACAGGATATGGCTGAGCTTCCGACTACACTTCTCCACTCTCCGTCACAGGTGTATACATACTGCAGCACTGATCTCAGCTCCCCGCTGAAATAGGAAATTGTAGCTTTAGCTGAAATTGTTGAGTGCTTTAAGGCTACAGCTGCCCGTGACAGGGGGTTGTGAAACCAAAAGTCATTGTGTAGCCCTGCAATTTTGCACACGCATTGAAGTGATTGGGGTTGTGCTGCAAGTCGCAGCTCAAGGGTTCTTTTGGAAGCTGCAATTTGCACTGTGCCCCCATTCACTTCAATGTGAGTGTGAGACTGCAGGGCTACACAGCAATCCTTGGTCACACAACACCTGTCACAGCCAAAAGTTGCCATGTAGCCATAAGTCAACAGGCCAGTAAACAATTATTCTTTCTTGCACCCTCACCGATTAAAAAAAATATACTTAAATAAGAGGCTATCTATAATTTTATAACATGTAGTTATTTAATGTTGTCTGTTTATTGACTAGAAATAAGTTATGATATAAATAAAATCACATAAGCTAAGAGGAACAAGTAGATCCAACACCAGTGCCCCGCGGTTAGGAAACCAACTCCAGAGATGCAGCCAGGAAAAAGAATATGTCCATCACTACTACAATCCAATTACAGTTTTCACTTTATTTGATCATGTTTAAAAAATGCTACATTGTATATAATTATGTAATAGTCCAGCATACGAACATGCTTCGGGGAGCTTCTCATACTAATAGATAGTGTTACCCAGAAAGAAAAGCCAGACCCACCTGAAGGAGTTGGTGGGTACAGAAATAAAAGGATCTGCTGCCCCAACCCACAGAAACAACAGCATCATTCTTGCCCAAGGGTTGTGCCTGGTAACGCAACTCGGGCCTGCTAATTTAAAGCTACCCTCTGGGCCTGGACAGAACAAAGATGGGTGCACTACTTCTCGGACTACCTGAATTACACTGTGTATGAGTATGCATTGGTAGTCTAAGACACTATATGCCGCTCTGATTGGCCAGTGCTGCTTATATAAGCAGCACTGGTCAACTAAAGCAGGTGTAATGTTTTAGGGCCCTTTTACATGGGACGATAAATTGTACAGATTCCCGCATCCAGCTCACTGTAAATGCATGCCCTGACTGAACGACACACACGAATTCATTCACTTCTCGTTTGTTCAGTTTTATCGGCTTATGTAAAAAAGCAGTCGTTCACTTATGATCGGCTGCTTATTTGTTGTGAATAGAGGTGGGCGGGCCGGAATGATCTCTGCCTCCATTCACTTAGTGATGATTATTGCTGGGACGACCTGTCCGGCATCTGTGCTTGACGTGTAAAAAGGCCCTTAGACTAATGAAGCTTACTAATGCACAATGTGCATCAAGTAGCCAGAGAAGCTTGTGCAGCCGTCTGTGTTTGTCCAAGCTTGGAGGCCCGCTTTACTTGGTGATGAGCTACAGTACCAGATATGGCCCATGGATAAGAATGGCCTTGTTCTGGGGGAAAATCATTTGTTTTTCTTTTCTCAATCCCTTTAAATGCCAGAGTTCCAATCAAATGGAAATTGTTGTCCCAGCGATTTTAGTTAATATGTATTAGTGATCTCTATTAGGATATCTAATTTACAAAGGATTAGGAAGCTTTCACCTAATACACATTTGTAATGAGATGGTCAAAAGTGACTTCCATAATGAGTTTAACTGGTTGTCCTGCAGCATTCAATTACACATTACAATTTCCGAAGCTGTGATAGTCTAGAAATGATCCTTACAATAACCACTGAACCGTCCGTCGTCTTATGTTGTTTCTTGTAGACCTGTAGTAACACTGATAAAGAGAGTGAAGAAGAGAAGCACTTCAGGAACATATTTCAGCAGATTGCCGGAGATGTGAGTATTAGCACTCTGACATGGAGAAAAGCAGATCAAAAGAGCTCTAAATCTCCAGCTCTATCCTAGACAACTGCTTCCCCCAAACCGTATAGCTGTCCCTGTATATAGCTGTAAGAATAACCAATGGATATAATATTGTATTGCCACTTAATAGAGTTGTCCAGGATTAGAGGAGTACATCCTTTTGTCAAGAATGGCACACTGCTTTTCATTGGCTGTATTTGGTGTTACTGCAATAGCAGACACTGCCCAAGGATGGATGACTGCTCTGGAATAAAGCATTTCCTTTTCTCTGAGCCTTGATGACCCTTTTAGGCCAGCATCACCCAGACGTATTTGCGCATGCAATATACAGAGAATAGAACCCATTGATTTCAATGAGTTTGTTCACATTTCCATATCTTGGTGAGGCAAAAAAAAAAATAAAACATTCTATTTTTCTGTGTATTTGCACACCAAAGGTCCCCATAGAAGTCAATGGTGGCAGCGGGGCACAAATGCACTGCATATTTCCGCTAGAAACACATCTGGAACTCATTAGACATTTTAATCTGTGTGTCTTTGGTGCATATATGTAAACATGCCCTGCAGGCATAAAAAGTACAGTAATATACGCTGATATGCGTGGAAAAAGCCTCATTCAGTGTGCAAATACGTTCCACTTTGGTGCGCGTAATTGCGAATATGCTCATTTGAAGCTGCTTTTAGCATATGTTCTCACTGCAGAATTTTGCTGTGGATGTGACATGGAATATGTGCGGAATCCCCACCGATTCTTCATCCCATAACTTTCAATGGGAATCTACGCCATTGTGTATACGGTGCAGATTTGAAATGTGTGTGTAGCAAAAAAAAAAAAGAAAGGTGACATCACTTCTTGATGAGGAATCTGCACCGTATCAAGAACTGTTGGGAACTGCACATAATGATTTGCCTATTGAAAAGGGCTAAATCCGCATGCAGATCTGCAGGAATATTGTACATCCATAGCTGAAGCGGAAATCGACAGCATTTATAGGCGTAATCTATGTAGAAATATCTGCATTGGATTCCACCATGTGAACTTAGTCCTACACACATTTCTTTTAAGCACTTGTAGAAAAAGAAAAGAAGAAACAAACATTTTTATTACTAGCATTTTTTAAATTTGTATTGTACATTTTTCATGGTGTTTTCCCAAGTCCTACAGAGAAGTGTATGGGAATACTACTTGGGGGAAAAAGAACACACGTAGAGCATTACATGCATTACACCCATGCATTATTTGTAGGGTAGTTTATATTTTGCTTTGAACTTAAACATGGGGGTCTTACAGAAAACACAAATAATTAAAAAAAAACACCATGAAAAACACATGTGATAGCCTTCAAAGTAATTACATGACACCAGATTAACATCATTGGAGGTACTTTAAAGATGGCATATCAGGTCTTTCATTATATTAAAGTGGTCTCCATTCAGACCTAGAAGGTGGTGCCAACTGTCTCCGATGTGCAGATGCAGTAATAACACTACCCGTGTAAATGGTTATTCGCATCTTATCAATAGCATGTGCCATGAGGATCAGACCTCTAGTACCTCCACCGATCTGGAGAATGAATGAATGAATGAATATGCTGTAGCGCTGTTCCCCATTCCCTTTAGAGGTAAATGCTGCTCCATTGAAGAGAATATGTCCTCTTTATCATGTTAGGGTCAGTGCGGTCAGAGAGACTTTATATAATGGGCTTTTAAACCTTTAAACTGGGACTTGGTACTCACCGTTTGATTTGCTTCTGTTGTAGGATATGGAAATTAGCGCTGATGAACTGCAATCTGTTCTGAACAAAGTTGTTACTAAACGTAAGTGAGTGATTGTTATTACTGTGGAGAATCTGTGTCTGTAATAAGAACGCGCGTACGAAAAAATGGCATATAACAAAATAAATTCCTAATATACCATAGAATTCTGTGAGGGCAAACTCTTTTTAGGGCTTGTTCACACTGGCGTAAGTGTATTTTAGTCCATAAATACGCAGCATGTTCATGGACTGAAAAATGCCTATTCCCTGCGTATTTTGGCCCTTCTGTGGGTTTTTTGCACTCATAAATAGGTAGCTTTAGGGGCGTAACTATAGAGGATGCAGTTGCACCCGGGCCCAGGAGCCTTAGGGGGCCCATAAGGCCTCTCTTCTCCATATAGGGAGCCCAGTACTATGAATGAAGCATTATAGTTGGGGGCCCTCTTACAGGTTTTTCACTGGGGCACAGGAGCGCCAAGCTACACCTCTGGGTGGCTTATTATGCGCAAAAAAAGGGCCCTTTGTTTTGATGTGCAAATAGGCAGTGAATATGCATGCTTCATATGTATTCACTTCTATGGCCTATTTCAGGGCATAATACGCACCAAAATAAGACATGCTGTGTATTTTTTTGCGCAACTTAAAATCACATGAAAAAATATGTATTTATGCGCGTGTAAATGAGCCTTGAGCATTAGTTTTTAAGTGTCATTCCAGGCTAGATCTTACCTGTCCTTGGCTTCCTGGTCTGCTTTCTATGTAGCATCACCTGCACTAAGTAGTGTTATACACAAATATTGCCTCTGCTGGACATTACAGGATTCATCATTCCCGGACACTTCATGATAGATCTATCAAGTCACAATGTATCTGAAATGCACATAATGAGTTTTTTTTTCCTGCAGACAAGAACCTGAAGATTGAGGGCTTCACTCTGGAATCGTGTCGCAGTATGATAGCTCTGATGGACGTATCCTTACCTTCACAGCTGCCATAAGCAGTCATTATCAGTATATAAGAATATTGTATATGGTAAAGCGTTTATAAAACCAACATCCTCTGAACCGACATCAACATCTCCATCAGCTGTCCAACTTCGCGGGTGGAGTTGCAGCAGTTATTTTATGGTCAGCGATGTGGATGGTGATTTGGATACACACACAAAAGGGATGTCATCATTACTGGTCAGAGACGGAAGTGTAGATTGCTTAACGCCCACTGATTTCAGTGGGAGTGATCTGTCTGGTATACTCCCAGCCCTGACCACTGATTGCGACATCCGACCCGCTACACTGACAGTCAGTTGATTGATCAGCTGATCACAGGGGTCCCAAGCGGCGGACCCCAGCCGATCAACTATTGATGACCTATCCTGAGGACAAATTGTCAATAGTAAATACCTGAAATACCCTTTTTATTATAATTGTGTCCCAAAGTCTTGCCTGTGGGAGTCCATGGATTAACATGGACAGCACTCAGCCCCCAATACACTTGGGCGTGGGTGTCTAAATGTGGTGTGATGTGCATGGAAGACCATTTTCTAGGGCAATTTATGCCAGAAAACTGGCGAATTTTAAGTAGTAAATCTGCCTGTGTGTTTGGCCTGGACTAACTAGTCAATATGAATGTAATGATCAAGTGAAGAATGAACCATTATTCCTTAACCTTAGACTTGTAAAGACTGATGGTTGTGGACGGTTGAACCTGCAAGAATTCCACCATCTTTGGAATAAAATCAAGCAGTGGCAGGTAAGCTCATTGACACTGAATGAGGCAAAGCTGCACTACACTGAACCACCGCTACCAAACAGTGTGGCAGTCTGCACCACCGCTACCAAACAGTGTGGCAATCAGAAGTACAAACCAATCTCCAGACCAGCATAAGCTGGATTCTGGCTGTAAGCCCGGCCGACGTACCTGATTTCTCTGTATTGCAGTTGATCACAGCGCTGGCTTGCACAGTAGTTTTTATCTCTCCATGTTTGTATTTCCTGGCCCTTCGCTAAGTGATGACACTGGTACCCACAACCCATACGCAATTTATATTGCATATGGGCTGCGGGTTGGAATCCTCCCTTTCAATGGAGGCCATCCACAGCAAAATACAGCTGTAGGCACTCCACATGCTGCTTCTATATGGCCCTGTAATCCAGAATCTCCCCTCACCCCAAGAAATGTTTCTAGGGAAGAATCTCCCTGTAATACAGCTTCTGATTGCACTGTATTGATACATACGAGTGATACAGTAGGTAAACTTTGTGTTCTATATTACCGTTCCATACAACTTGGAACTTGTATAAACCCGCAATACAGTGAATGAGGCATTGGAGTTCAGGCTGTTGAAATCACAGAGGATTGTCTGGACAGAATATTACCTTAGCATGCTCTAAGCTGTAAGTAGCATTACGTTTACAAACTCTAGCTGTAAACAAGAATGTATTTCATATTCAAGATTTCTGATTGCTGGTTTGAAAAGGGAAATTAATGAATTATGACAAAAAGTTTCACTTGGGCAAGAAAAAAAAAATCTATAAAATGCATTAATTTCCCAATAGCACATTCTGTTCTAAAACTGTCACGAATGCACAATTATCAGGAGAATTCTAGGACCTCCGGATGTGTTCTCCAAAACTCCTGGCACAGCTTGTAATTTTACTCGTCAGCTTTATGAGATCACAACTCACCCGTTGTAGTTTTACAGAATGGACTAGGTTTTTGCTGACGCTGAACTTCCCCTAGGGCCTCATTGATGGTGGAGCATTGTCTGGAAGTATCCCTAACTATACACATTGTCCTATGAGCTCATTCAGTCTGTCTCCAGTGTAGTGTACAAGAGGGGAACTATACAGATTTCTGATGTAAACAATACATGAAGCATACACAATGGTAGGAGAAGAATAGTAGAAGTATAAACAATACAACAGTAAAAGAAAACAAAAAATACGTTCTTGTGTGCGCAGCCTTTTTTAATGTCCTATATTTTCAACTCTGCCCTTGATTGGTCTAATACAGTGGTATCCAGCTACTAAAAACCTACATTTCTAACATGGCCTTAAAGATTATAAATACTGTAGCAGGTGGACTGTGGCTGTGAGGCTATGCTGAGAGTTGTAGTCCCAAACAACTGAAAAGGCACAGGCTGGAGACCAGGAGTTCAATCGTAGATTTATAGAGGTAATATCCAATAATGAAAGCTGTTACAGTGCCAATGAGGGTCCCCCCCCTATCGTTAATAAACCGTATATATACCAACATAATTATACAGTTACATTGTCCCTTCGGCTCCTTCTACACATCAAAGCAAAAAACTCCACTACCCTAAGTGTACGTGTTCACAAGTTGTGAAGATGCTGTGGATTTTCTTAAGTGAAATCCACAGAAAATCCACAACATAGGCAATGTGGATTGGGTCTCAAGAAATCTCATCCACGCGCCACAGAAAAAATCTGCATTGAAAATTGACCTGAGTCACGGAATTTTAAAATCAGCAGCTGGTCTGACATACCCCAGGGGTGGTTACACACAGTTTTGTTTTAGATTTTTTTAGATGCAGTTTTTTGAGCCACAGCCAGAAGTGGATCAGCAGGAAGTATATGTCCTTCCTTCATGTTTCCCATATCTGTTGAATCCACTTCTGTCTGTGGCTAAAAAAGCTGCTTAAAAAACTGCCACCAAAATGGCAACTTTTTATAAAACAGAAAACTCTGTGAAACAACCCTCAAAAACCTAGGAGTCCAAACAGCTAAGAAATGTTATTTCCATAGTAACCTATCAGAGCGCAGCCCTTTAACTGTTCTGGTAAAATGAAAGCTACACTCATTTGCTGCTACAGGCAACAAAGCTAACTTTTCAGTTACTTTAAAAGTACAAAACTGTGTAAAACTGGAGTGTGCACGAGGCCTAACAAGCAGTTCTATAGTTCGGACATTCTATTCATGGAATATTGGAGGTAGTCTGAATTATGTACTGTGTTTATTAATGATATACCTTTTGGTTCTAGAAAATCTTCCTACGTTATGATGCTGATCAGTCAGGAACCATCAATAGTTATGAAATGCGCAATGCTGTTAATGAAGCAGGTAATAGTGGATAACAATGAGTTTAGTTGATCACGGAGTGTCTCCCATTGTTTTCAATGAAAAGAACGCGCAATGCAATTTGAGGGCACGTACAAATCTAAGGCATGCCGCGTTTTTTCCCGCATCACATGGTTTGAGCGGCATGAAACTCTTGACAGGTTCCCTACTAAAGAACATGTGAACCTTTAAATAGCAGTTTACATTTAACTACATAAATAGTCAACTAATTTGTCTTGCTCTTGTCTTGAGTTACAGCCCGTTTTATATACCAGAACTACAATCACAGTTGTGCTAAGTGTTGTTGGAAACTGTCGGCAGATGCAACCCTAACAACTCCTATAGTGGGCTGAGTAACATTAATCCAAATAGAATGTGGTTCATCGCTGAGCATACACGAATATCTTTTATGAGACTGCCCATTAATATAGAAATATATTAATGTGTTTAGAAATATATTAATCTATTGTTACCACAAAGCCAAGTTTTGCTTTGCATTGCGTTGGCCACGGAAAACGGAATGCATGCTTTTAATAGCTTTGCTATGGAAAGTGCAGCCACCCTGTCCGCGAGCAGAGAATCATAGCGATTCTCTGCTCGCAGGCGGCAAACTACAGCATGCTGCGAATTGCCACGATTCTCCGCAGTAAGCCTATCTGTCAAATAGGGATTTGACAGATAGGCTCACTGCGGGATTTTGCAACGCCCGTGGACAGGCAGCGTAGCATCACAATTAAAATTTACAAAGAAAACTAAGTGAGACCACATTCATACAGGCATATTATCCATATTTACAGAAAAGATCAGAGTATTCCCCTGCTACATCGTACAATGTGACTGTATTTGCATTAAGACTCACGACTTGCCGCAACAGTGGCCTGACAATCCTGCAGGTGTGGATTTCTTGCAATTGTCAGATTGCAGTAATTTATGAGTCTCAACAGGATTTCAGTTGGGTGGGGTATTGTCTCTCCTTGAGCAGAGCACCTAGGTAAGTGAGGAGACTTAAGGTCCTTTTACACACCAAGATAATCTTTGCTAAATCTTTCAGTCATTAAATCTATTTGCATGAAGTGTTAATGGCCATTAACACTTTATCATCTTCATTTGCATGTAAAAGGACCTCCATAAATTGTTTGCAGAGCCCAGAATGTATTTAAAAGGTGTGCAAACCACTGCTGGCACATTCCATTGTTCTCCTTGCGCCTGCCAGCAGATTGCATTGTTCTCCTCCCAGCTAGTATATACATGTCGCTGGGAGAACCTCCTGTGGTCTATTGAAAGATGAGAAAAATATATTCAAATGGAATGTATTTGCTCAGTCTTTCAGTGACTGAACAATGGATTTTATGTGAATTAAAATTCATTGTTCAAACGAAAACAGCACAATGCCCGCGTTTACATGTAACGGTTATCGCTAATTTTCATTTTTTGGACAATTTTTCGGTGATTATTATTACATGTAAAAGGGTCTTTAAAAGGCCATGCACGCTCCTCTGGGTAAATATGGAAATATGGAAGATGGAACAATACCTCTTCAGCGCCATCTATTGGATGGCAGCATTACTGCAAATCAATGTTAGACCCTATATACAGGTCTTACCAATGATTGGGAATTGAAAACCAAGCCATAATCCAAACATAGACAGCCATTTCATGCATTTACTTTAGGTTAAGATGTAGCAGGAAAATACTACAATCTTTGGCCGTGCGCCACCACTAAAGTCGTCATGTAGCCCTAGTTTCTCTGTATTAACGATAATAGACCCCCACCCCAGGGTTTCTACACAACCAATCTTAATACCAAAAGAAGCAATAGCATATTAACCAATAAATTTCCTAGCTCATATTTATTTTGCATGGGTAAGCACGTTGTGGATTCCTTGAAATTACTCAACAGAAACACATAAAAATTACCTGCCATGAGGATTGTATTAGCATTTTTTTTAAATTTAGAGTTAATTAATATAATATATATATTACACTAACTGATATACCCAGTTTCGCCCGACTTAATTTAGATGCAGGTGTTTGTGTTGTTCGCACAGAACATTTTATGAAGTCAAAGTTGCTTTAGGGAAACCGAGGAATAAAATATGTATACACATAGTGGAACGTTAGGTTCTCCTCAGGCTGCATGTACCAATGTCCCTCTACAGAATGTGCCACCCCTCCCACTCTCCTCACTTAGGACCTAAAGAATGCTTGTGCCAAATTTCACATTTGTACGACACTGAGAAGTTACATTACATAGGGGTGCAATTACTTTTGAAATTAGCATTGAATAATCGAGTTGTGACCCCTTTACTTTTCCTTTTTAGCACCCAAAGAATGCTCGTGCCAAATTTCACGTTTGTACGATACTGCACCCCTATGTAATGTAACTTCTGCGTGTTGTACAAGCGTGAAATTTGGCACGAGCATTCTTTAGGTCCTAAATAGGATAAGTAAGGTCCTAAATAGGAAAGGGGGGTCGCAACTTGCTTATTCAATGCTAATTGCAAAAGTAAGTGCTTCCCTATGTAATGTAACTTCCCAGTGTCGTACAAGTGTGAAATTTGGCACGAGCGTTCTTTAAGTCCTAAATACGAAAAGTAAAGGGGTCACAACTCAATTTACAATTGACATTGAATAAAGTAAGTGCACTCCTATGTAATGTAACTTCCCACTTGATTATTCAAGCCAATTGTAAAAGTGAGTTGTGATCCCTTTACTTTTCGTATTTAGGGTGTAAAGAATGCTCATGCCAAATATCACATGTGCACGACACTGGGAAGTTACATTACATAGGGGTGGCAATACTTTTGCTCTTACCATTGAATAATCGAGTTGTGACCCCTTTACTTTTCCTATGTAGGACCTAAAGAATGGTCGTGCCAAATTTCATGTTTATATGAAACCGAGAATTAGTGGCCAGTCAGTCAGTGAGGGCTTTCACTAATATATATATATATATATATATATATATAAAAAATACATATATTTTTTTTTTACACACATACTCTATAGTATGCAGGGGAGAGGTCTGACATTGCAGCTCTCTCTTCTGCGTAGTGTCAGAAACGTGTCTGACCTCGTCTGACAGCAGAGCTCTGCAGCGAAATCTCCATTTTGGATGTGGTTGGACAATGGATTGGGAAGGGTTAAAGGGGTTGTCTCGCGGCAGCAAGTGGGGTTATACACTTCTGTATGGCCATATTAATGCACTTTGTAATATACATCGTGCATTAATTATGAGCCATACAGAAGTTATTCACTTACCTGCTCCGTTGCTAGCGTCCTCGTCTCCATGGTTCCGTCTAAATTCGCTGGCAGCTTGCTTTTTTAGACGCGCTTGCGCAGTCTGGTCTTCTCCTTTCAGCACGAGCCGCTTCAGTGTGCTCGCCGCTACAGCTCTTCTGTGCATGCGCAGACGAGCTGTCACTGCTCGGGAGCGCGCTGGAGCGGCCATTCTGTACCATCCTCTGTTAGAGGAAGGTGCAGAGCCGCCCAGCCGAGAAGCCGCCCAGCCGTCCAGGTAAGTGATGGGCCGGGGGGGGCTGCCGCTGGGCCGGGGGGGGCTGCCGCTGGGCCAGGGGGGGGGGGGCTGTCGCTAGGCCGGGGGGGGCTGTCGCTGGGCCGGGGGGGGCTGTCGCTGGGTCGGGGGGGGGGGGGCTGTCGCTGGGCCGGGGGGGCTGCGCCGGTTACCTGCTGCCTGGCGGTGGGTGACTGTGTGCCGTGGTCGGCCGCGTTGAATCCAGGGGTCCGGTCGGCGGCTGCGGGGCGTCTGGTTGTCAGGGAGACACGGCTGGTAGCGTCTCGGGAGCGCGCACGTCGGGCTACAGCAAGCGAAGGGAAAAGAGCTGGCGGCCATCTTGGGAAAATTTTTATAAGTTGCTGAAACGCTGGAACTGTAAGTAGAAACCAGCTAGAAAAGTCATTTACAGGGGTAATTAGTAATGTATGCTTAATTAGGGGGACTGGGCAAAAAAAAAAATTCACTGCTTCCTCGAGACATCTCCTTTAAGTAATTTTGATCTGCAATTTGTGAGTTATTTTTAATGCCTTTGCCCCCAGATGCCTACAGAAATGTGCACTTTTGCAGAAAATTAACTAATCGGGGATTATTAAATCCTAATAGATTTTACATGGTATAAATGTAGCATCACATCTAGGAAAAGGTTACATGGCACCATGCAGAGCTCTCTGCTGAACAGGCTCATCCTCCGTACATCATAAATGTAGCTGTCAAAACAGGGCACACATTTTTAATAGAACATTATATAAAATGTTATAGTGGTGGAAGTAGGAAGAATAGGAATACAGTGTCCATCTTATCATTGTTTTACGATTCTTTTTGGAGGACTGGGCGATAGGAAATAGAGCAGATTCATATTACTCAGTTTAAACTGACACTCCAATTCCTAGGGTTTCACCTGAACAACCAACTGTACGATATCATCACAATGCGTTTTGCCAACAAGCACATGAACATTGACTTTGACAGTTTCATCTGCTGCTTTGTACGCCTGGAAGGAATGTTTAGTAAGTTCATTTAATTATTATTGCTTTCCATCCTTAAAGTGTGTCTATCATGAAATAATTCCATTGCCATGCTGCTCTGGGACAGCCTGCTTGTTCTGTTAATATGTGGGGCATTGAACTATTACAGGGTCCTAGTCGCATGATATTTCATCTGTTCACAGTCAAAGGTGACAAGTGCTTTGCTAAGACAGATTGTAATGTACATTGCAGGGTTCTGCTTTAAGCAACTACAATTTTTTTTTTCCCTTTAAAAGGGGTTGGCCAATTTATATTTTTGCAAAATGGCTGGAAGCAATATAATGTGCCCCTTACTAATATATCCTCCTTTTGAGTACCTGCACCCTTGTTCTGAGAAGCGCCAACCCCTTGTTTCAATGCTCTTGTGCACCACCCACACAGTGTTCCTCCACCAGCTGCAAAGGATAGGTGCACGTTGACCAGACATGTCCATAGTATAACACTGCACGATACAGGAGATTAGCCTGTGCGCTGTGTTCTTTAACGGAGGCCATGGATGGACAGGTTCGGTTATGTGGCCCCTCCATCAGCAGCCAGGTTGAGGATGGGAATGCTGTGCTGAAGGCTATTCTAACAAGGATGTGGGTGCTTCTCAGAGCAAGGCATGCATGCAGATATGCAAATCAGAATATATTAGTAATGGCGGCTTCACATGGCCACACCCACCCTCCAGCCAATGATTGGCAGCTATCTCTATGCACAGTAGTAGACAGCTGTCAGTTGGTGGCTGGAGGGCAGGGAACTATAGATGGCCTACAAGTCATGACTATCCCGGACTACTTCTATGCATATATTGCCACTAATAAATGTAAGTTTCTCCAAAATAACTGCATATTCCAATCAGTGTGCCCTTCCCTACCTTGTGCTGCCCTCATAGAGGCGGTGCAAAAAATAGTGACAGAATTTCTTTAAAGTTCAAGTATATCAATCTGTCCAGTTAGGAAGCATAAGCAATCGTGAATCAACTTCATCTGCTTTGGTGCAAATGAAAGTGACAACTACTAAAAAAGGAATGGTTTTATAGGTGGTTGTCATTACTAGTAACATGAGGCAATACCTTCAGCCCAATCAGGTTGCACAAATAGTCCTGTTAGCCCAGGATGGCATGTCTACAGGTACTATCATAAGGTTTGCTATGTCTCTCAGCAGAGGCGTAACTTGAAGCTTCTGGGCCCCAATGCAAAACATGTAAGAGGGCCCAAACTATAATGCTTTTTTTTTTTAATAGTACTGGGCTCCCTATATGGAGAACAGAGGCCTTATGGGCCCCTAAGGCTCCTGGGCCCGGGTGCAGCTGCATTCCCTATAGTTACACCACTGTCTGCCAGCATAGTCTCAAGAGCATCACTTTTAGGACCCAAAAATATAAATTCATAAAAATTAACTTTTAATAAATATTGCTTAAAAACCTTATGGACACACAAACAACAAAAAAAAAAAAAAAAAAAATCCACTATCCGGTAGGGAATGTGAAATTGTATCATACAGTAACACTTCAAGATCAGTATCGATCTTGGACGTTTTCTTTATTATGTCTTTTACGTCCAAAAGATAGCTCTTTTTTGGGGGGGGTTTCTTGGTTTTAATGTTCCAAAAAACCTATGCATTTTTTCCGAACCTGAACATGATGTCGTAATCAGCCGGAATCTACATGCAACTCATATAGTCCAATGTATAATAGACATGAGATGTTTTTATGTACAGAATAGACCTTGTAATTGCCCAGATGTTTTTATGTACAAAATAGACCTTGTAATTGCCCTACGCGTTTCGCCCACTGCGTGGGCTCCTCAGGGGCTCAAGTATCTCCTGGGATGATTCCCTGGAGAAAGGGTTATCAGTCATCAACTGAGTATAGAAAATTGTTTATAGATTAGGACTATAATCCATTAGAGGCAATGAGTAAGTATAGGTAAGGTACTGTATTGAATTAGCACCCCACTATGAGGAGTGATCGCTGCAATATTACCTCTTAAGCTGATATGCGGTACTTAATAGCCTAATAATATTTCCTAGAGGAACAGTGCCCAGTTATCACTTAGAGTGATGTCTTGGTCAATACCCAGATAGTCTGCGCACTAAAAAAAGGTTCCCCAGGTAATACATCGCTGTCTATTAGATCCTTTTAGTAGGTGAGTTTTGATATACTCAAAAGCTATCAATAGAATAGCTCCCACTAAATAGGGTTTTTCTGCAGTCAGGCAAATTCTCAGCCTAGTGAAGGGTTGTAAGGTTTCCCCCCTATCAGGATCAGATAAAGCAGAATGAAATCATAAAATAAATAGAACAAGCGGCAGCATGATAGTCCTGGTGGTGGACTGCCAGCATGAGCAGATACCAGGACAGGGCCCGTTTCAAGAGGAATGTTGAACAGAGCCATAAAAAAGCATCAACTTAGCATTAGGACCAGTATCTGCTCCTTTGTGTGAGGAGGAAAAGAAGGAGCCCTACAAAAGGCTACAGCCCTACAGCGGGCTTACCTGTAGGCATGTTTCTTACCAAACTCTCTGGAATGGAATCCATGAGGACCTGACTTCCTGTAGTGGGACCTTTGCTCACAGTCCAGCACTGTGCAGCTTAGCTGGCTTTCATCATAGAACACCAAAATTCACCATTAATAGATAAGAGCATGTTCACACGGAACATGTTTCAGATGTGAAAGTCTGAACCCAGCATTGTATAAGGTGGTCTATCCTTGAAAAGTGCTTGTCCCATAAAAACAAAATTCTCCAATACTGGATAAGTATCTAACTGGTGGTGTTCTGGTTGCCGAGATCCCCACGATCGTGAATAGGGGGTGTTTCAGAGTGACTGCAAATAAATATCCATTGGAAAACAATGAAAAAAAGACCTTAAACCCATTAGTAAAGAAAAAGTTCTGAGTTTTGTGTGCTGAGGAGCAGGATTGTTCCAACTTGTGCCTTTATGACAATTTCCCTTTTGTTTTATAGGAGCATTCCATGCATTTGACAAAGATGGTGATGGCATTATTAAGCTCAATGTGTTGGAGGTAAATAAACTGTTGTAACTACATGAGAAGAGTTCATAAGAGAATCCTGCGAAGTGTAGTCTGTCTCATGAAGACAATGCAGCAGTTATACAGCCATCAGCTACATTCTCAGCATGAGCCTACACAAAAAAAATATATATAGATAGCGTTTGGGCGTTCCATCTGACTGCCACTGTAATAAGACCACTCTCATACAAGCATTTGTAAAGACGCTGCAATGCAGAGCTGTGTGATTGCATGCGGTTTTACTGTGTATTTTTGCACAGTAACAATTCAAGCAAGCTGATGATGTCAACATCCCCCTCCTGGTAGCATAACCACCTGCGTAGAAAAACGTAGTATTACGCAATCCATTAATATCAATAGATGATGTAGTGCATGAAATTCACGCTGCTACGCTGAAAATAGAACCAGCAGCCTGTGATTTAGTGCATGCTAAATACACTGTGAAAAAACAATAGTGTGAAAGGCCCGATTCAAATAACGGAGCCTTAGTGTTGCATAACACGCAGTAAAAAAACAAAACAAAAAAAAACACGCTTGTGAGAGTGGCCAAAGGACATACATTGCATATATATTGTACTGCATACATCTTTTCCGGCAGCTGTTTGGGAAAGGGCAGGTTACTGTGTTTTCCTATACAGTTGGAAAAAATAAATAAAAGCATGTTGATGCATCCTGACCTGACAAGCTTTTGGCTTCTACCAAGTGAATAGACCCCTATGGATACATACAGCATATACGCAGGGAGTTTTTCCCACTTTAGGGTGAATGCAGACGGCCTGGTCAGATCCCACTGCGAGCAACCCATGCCATTGCAGCGACTCGTGGCTCACCTCCTCCGTTGTCTTCTCTCTGCTCTGTGATCTGCTGGCTGACACAGCCGCACATGCACAGATCACAGCCAGCGTGTCAGCGGTGACGTTTTTGTGTGGGCCTCTGCGAGGCTCGCACAGAAATAGGACATACTGCGATTTGTTTACCGTGCAAGTTTTTACTCTGTCAAGTCACGGCTGTCTGCATAAGAATGCATTATCTAATGCAATCCCATGGCAGCGGGCACGGGCAGAATTTCCACCCTAGTGCATTAGCCTGTAGTGTCGGAGATTTTTCTTTGTCTAAATGGAAGGTACATTTCAGGTTTTATGTAAAACGAAAAAATTCTCCGAAAACCAGAACACCTCCCTAAATGACCAGAAAACTGATAAATTCACTGCCAGGTTTTGAAACAAAAAAAAAAGACTTTAACTATCCTTCTCCTAAATAGTATATGAGTAAATGAGTAGGCCAATAAGTATATGACTGCTGTAAAAGATTGCAATGTTTTTTTTTACTGTATGTACAGAAATATAAATAACAAATAATATGGTTATGATGCTTCATGTATTTTAGTTTTAATAATAACAAATGTTTTCTTTTATTTTGGGCATAAAATAAATAAACATATAAAATATGAAAATTAATAATACAAATATGATTTTCCGTTTTTTTTCAAGTGTAAATAGGGAGGTGTTCTGGTTTTCGGAGAATTTTTTCGTCTTGATTTTTGAAATCAGCATAATTGATTACATAAAACCTGAAATGTGCCTTCCATTCAGACAAAAAAAGGTCTCCGACACTACAGGCTAGTGTACATTCACTTATACTTATGTTTAATGCAGTACTCAAATGGAACGTGCTGAGCCTTACCCGCTTTCATCCTTTGCATAGTAAAAGTTCAAACAACTTCCATTACATTTTTTTAACCCCATTCATATGCATTGTACCCTGCCTTGTAGTGGATTCTTGTCTTTAGCAGGGTATTCCTCTCTCATACCTTTAGGGCATATCCAGAGGCTGTACCACGAATGTTTAATAAGATACTGATCCCACCTCTGGGACTGGCACTCAACGCCACTGACACGGCTCATCTAAGCGACGTGGCTTGCAATACCCATTTAACCCTTGCATTGCTACTCTTTAAAGCATAAACTGAACTTTATGGAAGGTTTACACGCAACGTGTATATATACACATCATGGAGGCGCAGGATGGGGAGAAAGATTCCACTCTATACACAGGGGGTGGTGGCTGTTTTTGATAGCTGACACGCACCTGCAAGAGCGGTGAATACTGATTGCAACTGTTAACTCTGCAAATGCTTTCAATCCTGACAGACATTTAAATGCCCTGATTGGTGTTCGGGGTTCCCGAGAATGGAGAGCCACTGTGTAAATGCGGCTTTAGCAGATTTCTGCCTTCCATGCATCAAACAATGTAACAACTACAAATGCAGGGGGAAAAGGGGTTATTGTAACTGCACTATATGCAATTTAAAATCTTATATGCCATTTACAAAAGTGACCGATGTGAATACTAAAGTGTTTTTTTTTTTTAATTTCAGTGGCTGCAGCTCACTATGTACGCCTAGAATCAAAATGAGCTACACCGACCTCCTTCCGCTCACATTTCTCAACTGCTGTCGTTCAAGGACCGACTCAGGATCTCTGTTGGACAGAGCAAATCTTTACCTCATAGCTCCTACATATAAGTCACAAGCAGTTTACTTCTTCAGCATAGCAGTGTTCTGTCTCTCAGCACAGTTCAGAAGTTTAGCTTCAGGTTACAGTGAAAGCTCTGGATTTGTGGTACTGGAATACAATTGTTAAGTGACAAACTGTGCGTCTTCTATCAGATCTGTGTGTATTCATCATACAATGGACCTCATACATAACCATTGCAAGCAAAAAGTGGGACAGTGGTGCAGAGTTGGTTGGAAAACCAAAGCGGTGATGGGGTCAATGTCTAGAGGCACCCCATCCACTTTGGCAGCAGTAACTTTGGCATCAGGGTTAGCAGGTAGACAATGAACATAGTGCAAGCTAGAGCCATCATCTACTCCATGTTCAATGTGTTTTATCAATGTGAAATGACATTTACCTTAGTGTGTTGTTTGGGATGTAGCAATTAAACAAGTGTGATGTTTGATAGTCGAATGCTTATTTTTTGTATCTTAAACTGCGATACAAGAGAACAGTACTAATAAATGGAAGCCAAGACATTACTTTTATCTCAAAACAATATTCTTTGTTACGCCTTTTTTATGAAGATCCACTAAAAAGGCCAATATAATTGGCAGAGGTTTAAAGGGAACCTGTCATGTCCTCACTGAGGTTGCATAAAATAGTGGCAGACATGCAGGGTTCAGTAGTTTGTCACTTTATGGAGTAATGTGCAGTGGCTTTTAGAACTTACCAGCTTGTTTTTGCAGCTCCAGCAAGAGAAGAGTTTAGTTTATTAGAGAGGTGCTCCTGCTAGCCCCGCCCACCTACCCCGATTGCCAAATCCAATGAAGTGGACACCACATCTAACCAGTAAAGGACACTTTTATTCCACTATTAGCAACTTTTCAGTTCGTGTGATCCTTTCTCAAGCCAGTCCATGGTGAAATAAACGAGGCCTTTACCTGCTGGATGTGCGGTCTCTACTTTATTGGTTTTGGACTTTTTGGAACTTTGGGTCAAGCCATTTGTGAGATGTGTGCCTATATATGTTTTTCAACTTTAGTGCTACTCTATATATTTAGTTTAGCACAGATTAAGAAAACTTTAAAAATCACTACACATTACCCTAGAATAGGGTTCCCCAACTCCAGTCCTTAGGGACCGCCAACAGGTCATGTTTTCAGGATTTCCTCAGTGTTGCACAGGTGATGTAATTATTGTCAGTCCTCAGACATTGCCACAGGTGTTCTTACTATAGGATATCCTGAAAACATGACCTGTTGGCGGTCCCTGAGGACTGGAGTTGGGGACCCTTGCCCTAGAAGGCCGGTTTCACACATCCGAGAATCTTGCGTGAGATTTGTGCGTTGACTCACAAATCTCACGTGAATATGAACCCCATTCTTTTGAATGGAGTCATATACATAAGCGATGTTTGGCATCTATCTTTTTGCGTTCCTTAGAACGCATCGGCGATTGTTTTCAATAGGACAGTAAAACACACATCGCACTCGTGTGATGTGAGGCTTCTCATTAAAAACAATGGGAAATACATGCCAATCCTCGAACACCCCTGAAAGCCGTGCTGGAGGATCGCTACTTCAGATAAGTGATGGGAGGAGTTTTAAAAGAAAACCACCTCACATCAGCATGAAAATGAATGTTTTTAGCACAATATTGCGCTCGCTTGTGTGTAGGTAGGCTTAGTGACAGATTGCCTAAATCACTGCATCTGTCACTATTTTTTGCTACCCTCAAACTAACTTTACTGGCTGGCAGAGGGTGAAAAAAAAATCTAATCCTTGTAATGTCATCTTTTCCCAACGAGCTCATGTACCTCCACAATTATGGTGACAGGTTTATATATAGATAACTTTGGAACCTAACTGCAGAGAGAGAGAGGGGCTCATTAGGAAAAGAAAGGGCTTTAAATAAATGCTGCCCTGCCAGCCAGTAAAGTTAGTTTTAGGAGTGAGACAGTGGTGCCATTCCTGGAATAAACAGTAAAGCCTTTTGGTAGGCCTGGGCAAACTCATTTAATAACAGCTCGAGTTATAAACCTCCGATATAAATTCAATAACTTTTTGCAAGAACTCAGAAAAGGAAAACCTTTTGTATCTATTGAACCTACATGGTAAAACGTCACATGCAGTTCTCAGTATTACATTTGTTCAAGTGCTAGTCAAAGCATGGAGGGATAGTGTTAAATGCTGCCAGGACTCAGTCTGTGCGTCGTCCTTCCTCCACCCACACACAAAGATTGCCAGCTTTAC
Source organism: Eleutherodactylus coqui (assembly GCF_035609145.1). NCBI lineage: Eukaryota > Metazoa > Chordata > Amphibia > Anura > Eleutherodactylidae > Eleutherodactylus > Eleutherodactylus coqui. The sequence continues at coordinate 187,016,949 of NC_089842.1, forward strand.
CTAAGTAAATATGCATATATCTGGAGCTGTCAATCACTGCGGGTGGGAAAGGCAGGACACACTGGTTCTTTCTGCAAGTCCTTGCAGCTTTGCACCAAAATATTACATTAAATCATGAAAAACTATATTTGAGAACGCACATGTCCCCTCTATTCCGCTGCCCTCAGACAAGACCTGACAAATCCTATTAAAAAAAAAAAACACGGCGGATTAGAGTTTCCATTAAAAACAGAGTACATGGCAATGATGACATACATAGATGACCCTTTTATACGAGTCGGTTTATGGTTTGAGCAAGCAAATTATGTCAGTCAGTCCGTTGGTACAGCCTGTTTATAGGCAGATACATCGTTGGCTCGTTCAAATGAGGAATATTCAGTCGTTTTTATTCTCTTATACAGCGAATGTGGAAGACTGAATGCAGTGCTGTTTAAACCGAGCGATAAGTGAGCAATGATTTTTGTGTGTGTATAAGGTGGATGATCAAAAGCAAATTATTATCGTTCAGCCACTGGCGGTAAGACTGAACGATTATTGTTTACGTTTGCTTGTTTGAGCGAGAACACTGCAAGAAATTTTTACAAATTTTTCGTAACCGAAAGTATTTGATCTGTTTCTGTAAAATTAAAACCTGCTGATTACACTGGTAAAATGGAATAATAGCAGCACATCTCACTTTCAAGTTACTTAAGCGCTGCGGAATAAGTTGGTGCTATACAAATAAAGATTATTATTATTACTTAAAGGGGTTGTCCCGCGCCGAAACGGGTTTGTTTTTTTTCAACCCCCCCCCCACCCCCCCCGTTCGGCGCAAGACAACCCCGATGCAGGGGTTAAAAAAGAACACCGCACAGCGCTTACCTGAATCCCTGCGCTCCGGTGACTTCTTACTTACCGGTTGAAGATGGCCGCCGGTATCTTCTCCCTCGGTGGACCGCAGGGCTTCTGTGCGGTCCATTGCCGATTCCAGCCTCCTGATTGGCTGGAATCGGCACGTGACGGGGCGGAGCTACACGGAGCCCCATTGAGAAGATAAGAAGACCCGGACTGCGCAAGCGCGTCTAATTTGGCCATTAGACGGCGAAAATTAGACGGCAACCATGGAGACGAGGACGCCAGCAACGGAACAGGTAAGTGAATAACTTTTGATAACTTCTGTATGGCTCATAATTAATGCACAATGTACATTACAAAGTGCATTAATATGGCCATACAGAAGTGTATAGACCCACTTGCTGCCGCGGGACAACCCCTTTAACCCCTTAGTGACCAGCGCACAAACTGCAACTTTATTTTTTGGGTCAGTACGATTACTACGATACCAAAACGTAGGTTGTTTTTTTGCTGTACTTTAAAAAAATTAAAGGTCTTTGAAAAAAAATTTTTAATTATTTTCTGCTGCCATCTTCTGCGTGCAATAACTTTATTTTTCCATCCACATAGTTGTACAAGGGCTCAATTCTTGGCGGGACATCCTGTAGTTTGCGTTGGCACCATTTTGGAATACATACTACTTTTTGATCACTTTTTTGGAGACAGAACGACCAAAAAAAGCGCATTTCTGGATTAATTTTATTTATTTTTTCGGACAACGTTCACCTTGTGCGGTAAATAATGCATTACTTTGATGAATCAGATTTTTACGGATGCAGCGATACCAAACATATATTTTTGTTTTATGATTTTGATTCTTTTATTTAGTCTAACCAATGACCTGTAAAAACACAGTTCATTAATTACAGCTTACTGGTGGAGGATCCGCAGGGTTTACGTCACGGGGAAACATACCCTATAAGTTACATAAACATACCCTTATAGTGTTCAGTCAGCAGTGTGTAACAGTTGCGCAATCACTTTTGTTATTCCTTTTACTAAGCAAGGTTAATGGCGAGCCAACTGGACTAATTGTATAGGCAGATTTCCAAAATATACAATACAACAGCAATTGGATTACATTATTCCCCATAACTGGAATACCTTTAGTGGCAGAAAAAACATGGTTACTATAAGCCGCCTATCTGCTTATCTGTTACAGAAAATTGTGTGGCACAGTGTTATCGTTCTGTCTTAAATCCCCCGTGTAAGTATTACTTGTCTCAAAAGAATGCATGATTAGTTCATATATTGCCTACTAGCTGTGGTATTTCAGACTGCAGAGGACACAGCACTCTTCCTACACTGAAAGTCAAAAGTACAGCTATATATGCAACAGAAGAAGCCATCTCTTAGTGATAAGCTTCATTCAAAAAGCCAAACAAGCACGTATCATGGCAGGTTTCTATTGACTGGATCTGATCAGGTTTTTAACACTCAATGGAAAGCAGGAGTGCGTGGATTGCAGCCATTTAGTTTGTCATACACAGCGCATGCACCTGCATTACATTATGTGCCAAAGATACACAAGACTGTTTCAAATGTCAGAAATGAAAAAAACACAACCAGAAGTTGCTATATTTGCAACATTTGCCTTTAGGTTTGACTCCTTTCAGAAAACTTTTTTTCTGCACCTCTGTTGGGTCACCAGATCTTAGCGCACCACAGGCTTCTATACGGGTGTTGCGTCCATTATAAAGTTGCAAATCATTATAAATCACTAAAATACAGTAAGTAGGCAAAGCACAGACAGTAAGTTTTAAAATATTTTATTCTCTTATTTTAGCCCTCAAGAAAAGAGAAATCTAGATAAATGTATTTATGGAAGAATTGTGAGTTTACTGGAACAAATACATAAAATGATGGAACAGATAGAGACATACAAGAATGACAATTCTAAAATATGGCACTCATAGAATAAACCGTTCAGTGATAAACATATCGGGGATTTCACACAATCTTGTGATTCAGTGACTGAAAGAATATACAAAATAAGTAGTTAACACAATTGAGGCTTCAAGTCTTTATTTGTGCCATGTATCTTAATAGAGGACGATGAATACTATGTTGTAGCAGTAAATTAGAGCTCGGTTAAAGAGAGAAATACTGCAGGCTGTGTTCACACTTCATCTGAAGCTCATGTTATCAGAAAATAGTGAGCAGGGGGCATGGATAAATGTACAGATTTCCATGCAGAAAAAGAATACTGGATGGCTTTTGTCTGTCACATTTTGTGAGTGTTCCCTGATTAAAATTTGACAAGTGGCCATGAAACAGTGTGAACAAAGCCTAAGGGTACGTACAGACGGCGGAATCACCGCAGAGTTTTCCATGTGAATTCCATCTTTAAAAAAACCACATCACAATCCGCAGTATTCTGCCGAGGTTCTTGAAGCCGATCTGCAGGTGGATTCTGTCCCGTCAATGGGCAATATCTGCGTGCGGAATTCCAAAGTGAAAAAACACAATTCTGTGAGTTTGTGCATCAAGAAATGATGTGGAAACACACTTTTGTGCATCGGAATTACACATGCAGATGTTGCCCATTGACCGCATACAGATCATTGCCAAAAACTATGGCAGAATATTGTGAATTTTGACTTTGAGGTGGAATTCACCACAAAAAATTCCGCCGTGTGACAATCCCCTTTCAATTTAGGTTGGCACACATGGGGTTTATAACAACATTACCCACTTTCGACACATAAAAGGCTGAGTGACAACATAATGAATGTACTTTACATCGGCAAGTTACATTTCTTCACAAAACTAAGACTTAACAGTATACTACCCCCAATAAAAATGCTCTGTTGTGGAAGAAGGTTATACATCTATGCTACCTAGTGCCGTAGGGAATCACAGTATTGTGTAATTATGTGTAATACTGTCCTGAGGATTCTAAAACACAATAGTAAAACAGGAAAGAAAGCGACACGCATCATGCACACACAACAAATACAGCCTTCTATTTCTTATACCGATGCCCATTGGGTCTATCACTCACACACAGTCGAAAATTGGATGACTTTTGCATTTTTCTTTAAGCGTTTGAACATATTCCACACTAGTCTCACAGATTGGTTGCGGAGACTGAAAAATTCATCCCATATATCTAAATAGAGTTTTTTTTTTTTTAAGACTAGTTGGACATTTGCACAGATTTTGTCAACAAATTTGCTGTAGGTGAATTAACCACTAGTGCCCATTCATTCGGCTGTAGGTTTGGGCCGCTCGCTGTCTGCATTTCCCAGACAACACATGGCCCCATAACAGCCGGTGAGGCTATTCAGATGATAGTCTGTATGAAAGTTGTCCCTGAGGTTTTTTGGGCACAACACATAGGGCCACGTGAATTTGGCCTTAGGCTCCTTTGTCACACTAGTGCATCTTGGAACAGTGTGCTGCCTGTATAATTCCACAAACAGTACACTACTCCATTAAAGCCTAAAGATAGACTTTTTTTTTTTAAACAGACTTATGGTCTGTATGAAAAACCACATGGCATGTCCTATTCCTGTCCATTTCACAGACACGTAGTAGGACATGCCAATACATGTGAATAAGCCATGTCATAGGCTATGTGTACAGTTAGTGGAGGTGCAGCTGGAGAATATACAGGCATGCTCACACACATTCATTGTTTGGCTACGGCAAATCCAACGTGTATTTTTCAAACAATGAGAGACAGACATTTTGCATGTGTTATTGGATCTGCACACGGATTAGTCTTTCAATGGGACTAATAGACATTTTTTGTGTGGAATATGTGCAAATACTGAGTAAATTACAGATTCAAACATCTGAATAGGGTATAAAATACCATACTCGCTTGCACTGGATGCAAAATGTCAGTGGATTTGATAAGGATTCAGGAGCAGCTTTAAAGAAGAACTCCTCTGAAAACATTTTTTTCCATCCCTGCCCTCCTCACCTGAGTGCCTGTCACCCTCTGGAACTCTCCTCTGTATAATGCACTCTCTTCAATGCAGTGCAGCCTCCTGTCTGATGCTTTTCAGGTACCATTTTGATGTTGCTTTTACTGTGTTTTGTGCCATAAATCTCATGATGTTTCTACACAGCATTACATGAGCAGCTACAGACTGTACTATCTCTGCCTGCAGGGAGGATAGTGTAAATATCAATAACCTGTACATTCACTTAAATAAGCTAAAGAGAGTAAGTATACAGAGGATGACTTTATTATAACTGTGTGGCAAGAGCTTCTAATCAACAGCCGTATTGTGATAGGAGTTAATCTTTCCCTGAGAACAGCAGTTGTGGTACACTCCATGTAATTTCATCACACAAGAAGTTCTGGTAGTGAACAGAAAGGTAAGAAATTCCTACATGGTGTCGGCATGAGATCACATCATCCAACTGAAGGGAATTTTTCAGATAGAAAGCAATAATTCGAAAAAAGCTTGGACTAGCCGAGTTGTCTATACTAGGCGGGGGGTTACATAATGAATGGAAAAAAACAGGGGAGTGTCTCCTTGCTCCTCATCAAATCTTCAACATGTAACAAGCAAGAAAATTCTGAAAAGCCACTTGTATAGGCTTACCAACATATTTTATTGCATCCCCCAAAACCAGTTCTACAGCACATTACATGTAGAGTCAGGTAGAGAAACAGAGCAGTTATCAGAAACCGAATAAAACAGTCGCACGACCCAAAATAGATTGGAGTGAAAGGCAACACGCAAAAATCAAACTAAAAAGAAAAAAAAAATGACAGTGTTACAACGGGCAGAAGTCATGATCTCACATCATAGTGTAAGTCCTGATATCTGTATAGCACTTAATATGACCCATGTTATCTGTGATACCTTCTGGGGACATTAAAGTTATATTCTCCTAATGGCTGGAAAGGACAAGCAATAAAACCCAAACACATCAAAAACCAAGACAAAGTTATCCCCAAATACTGTACCATTAGGCCAGTTATTTGTGTGGTGCCCAAAGAGTCACATGAGAAGCAACTCTACGCAGTTTCCACGGTAACATCGGTAATAACCTCGTCAGGCTGTGTGCACACTGGTGCTTTTCTCCATGCTTATATTCTTAAAAGAAAAAAAAAACAGACAAATCTGTCCCTTCATATTCTTTTTGATTTTAATGGAATTTTTCAAATCCCATTAACTAGCTCTCCTTCCATCAGGTACCTTTTATTTTTGGTAGGTGGAATAGTGTAGCCTGCTAAGCTATTCTACCGGAGATAAAAAACAACAGATACCCAATTCTTTGATTTTTTTTTTTAAATATTAAAATCAACATCCATTCAGGATTCATTAAACAGGAAAGCCTCGCCACCAGTGTGAACACCGCCTAACGCTCATAGAATGTTTAAGACACAAAGCTTCAGCCAAGTCACTCGTTTGGTCAGAAACAGTTTCATTTTACTCACCTTCACATAAAGCAACCCTATGACAGACGATCATGCAACAAAAGGTAAGATCTACAAAACAAGAATGCCTATTAGTGCAGGAAGACAAGAGCATTTACTCTGTGTGCCTCTCCGTGGTATACGAAAAATGGTTACAGCAAAGTGCTATTACTTTTGCCTCCATAATCGGTTGTGGTGCCAACGATCACATTTTCTGGACTACCAGGCAACCATATAGTATCCGAATAGTTTCTAACGTCCTGCAAGAATAATAAACAGAAATCTAGGCCTGATAGGTTATTGTAAAACTCAGCAGGTCTGGCTTTGCGGTGTTTAGGTTAAGGCTGCCTGTCTACGGGCGTTGCGAAATCACGCCGCGGATCTCCGCCCGGGAGCAGGAGTCGGCAGACGGATCTCCGCAGTCAGTCTATCTAACAGATAGGCTGACCGTGGAGAATCGTGGGAATTCGCAGCATGCTGCGACTTGCCGGACGCATGCAGAGAATTGCAATGATTCTCCACTTGTGGACAGCGGGGCGGTGCTTTCCATAGCAACGCTATGCAAAAAGCGTGCATTGCGTTCCCCGCGGCCGGATTATCGCCACGGGGAACGCAATTCAAAAACGCCCATGGACAGGCAGCCTTACACTTAGGCCTTATGTCCACAGGCGGATTTGATTTGCAGTGCTCACCGCGCAAATGATCCGCAATTCAAGCCGCCCATGGGGAGACATGGGTGTCCACAGCTTAATTAAAACATGTGGATTTGCTTTGCGCACCGTCTGGTCCGGAAAACAAATCGTAGCATGCTCCATTTTGCTGTGGTTCCCGCATGGACTGCTGCCATTGAAGTCAAAGGAATCAGTCCGATCTGTGGTCGGCTTGCAGCTGACAGTGGACAGGCAGCGGATCCTGCAGGAAATTTATTTAAAAAAGAACAAAACTGTACTGCGCAAGACCGACGGCAAGCCGTGAGTACTATGAACGGTACAGCGAACCCGGAAGTAGCAAAGTCACTGCAGCCTGCAAGACACAGGTATGCAAGGCTCACTGGGTGTGGGCACAGGCAGATTTCGCATAGAATCCGACCCGCCCGTGAACATGAGGCCTACATTAATGGACCTTTACTGTAAGCTCTGTGAAACTGCACATGTTCTTGTAGACTTCAAGGCAAAATTTTGCATTGAGGTTGCCATGGTGTTATCTGAAGGTTAACAAAAAGAAAAAGCGTCTGTTAGTGACACCATTCATACAAAAACAACCGCTACATATCACACACAACATAACTGGGTTATGCACACTTAGAGTATCCGATATTACACTAGATCTCTAAGAGGAAAGTCACCGATACTTCATACTTTCGCTCAGGTTTTCAATGACATGGAAATGTCGGACACATGTCAAGTGGTGGGAGTGGGGTGGGGGGTTTAGTGGGACTTTTGTACATTAATTTACCTGTACCAATGAATTGTTTTTCGATTTGTCATTGAGATACAAAGTGAGAAGGATCTACTATAAAAGAGGTAAAAGTGGAATTTGAAGAATTTAACTGGAATAAGAAAGCTTAATGGAGGAAAACTCTGGTATATTTCTTCATGCTGTGCCCATGAGAATAAAAGAAAAACCTACACAAAATATTTAAAATGTTTTTCTGTGTTCCATAACACCAAATAAATAAGCATATAAAATGAAGAACAAGGAATACTGGACACAGAGTAACAAAGACTAAGGACATAAGAGGCGTTTCGGCTGTCGCTTTGTGTTCGGTCGCTGACAATAATGAGAGGGGGCAGCGCTGCACGTTACATTTTCCAGTTAATTAGAGGGTGTATTGTGCAGGAAGCCCAAGATGTTCACAGTTGCAAAAATTTTCTTGATGTTGCTTAGAAAGGATCTTCCCAATATGGGAGGTACTTTGCTTCTTTTACAGGTTGATTAGGCTGTCTTCTTCAGCATGACGTTCAATGTGTCCAATAGCATCCTGCAAGTAAAACAGATGAGAAAACATTGTACTGGAGTGACCTACAGAGAGCCTGGTAATTAGTGCTTCTGCTAAAGCCAGGAAAAGGAACACTAAACCCAGAAGCAAATGGTAACAGTAAATAGAGGAGACGCGCTCCTACTTGTCTATCCTGCAGGATTTTCTGCATGCCCCGCGTTGCGATGCTACGCAGGCAACAAATAGCAGCATGTTCTACCTACCTGCGAGATCTTACATCGCAGCGCCCATTGTTTCCAATGGGGTTGGCAGGAGTAACGCTGTCCCCATTGAAAGCAATGGGAGAAACTCTGCCATCTTTTGCTGCGGTTGTGACAGCCACGCTGGAGGATTCCTGCATCTCCCAAAGTGATGCGAAGCCGTTTTGCCATGAAAACAGTGTAGCCCAAAGCACTATGCTGTTTCCATAACACAGGAGTTACAGAAATACCTATTAGCTTCCACTTCAATGGGAGTTATAGAAACAACATATGGCTGCCACCTCGGTGGTTTCTGTAACACCTGACAAGGTGGTCAGGAAACTAGTTGCGTGTATTTTATCTCAGCCAGGAAGCGCAGAGAAGGAAATACCCATTTAATGGGTCTGTGTCCCCTACTTTAGACAGAAGGGGGAGGCTCCTGCTGTGACTAGTTGCCTTACAGCCAGACACAGGAGAGTGAGGAGGTCGAGAAAAAGAGATATGGCCGATTTGCTGGAAAACTGACAATTTCTTCATATATTTTTCAGTTTTAATTGTAATATGAGAAAAAATAGTATCGTAGAAGAACAGGAGATTAAAGCCGCCTGCAGACGAGCGGGTCGGATCCGGCAGCGAGAAATCTCGCCGCGCGATCCGACCCCAGAGCCTGCAGGGACGAGCGCGTACTCACCCGCGCCTGGCGGCCCCGGCTCTTTGATGTGCCGGCTGCCGCGCAGCCGGCGCATGCGCAGACAGGAGCCGGCGGCCAGGTGAGTGCGTGCCCCGCAGAAAAGTAGAACATGCCGCGGTTTGTTTGCCGCGCGAGATTTCGCGCGGCCAAACTGCGGCCGTCTGCATAGGAGTGCGTATTGTAATGCACTCCTATGCAGACTTTCAGCGGCGGAAATCCCGCGGCGGGATTTCCGCTCGTCTGCAGGCGGCCTAAGAAAGGAATTGCCGGATAGGTTTTTTTGTTAGTTAAAGGAACACTAAACATGACAAATTAAGTTACTTGTCTGGAAGCGAACACATTAAGATTGGGGCAAAAAGAACTGGTTTTACATAGGCAGATAATCTGCCCATGGTAACAAATGCTGATGACAGAGTGTGTCAGTCAGAGCTTGTTCCTTTTAGAAACCTAGAAAATTGATGGCAGAGTAAAGCCCACACAGTCCATATAGCCTGCCCTTATATTACTTCCCTCTTAGGATCGATATATGCTCATCCAAGGCATGCTTGAACTCATTTACTGTTGAATTTCCAATCACGTCTGCTAGAAGTTGGTTCCAGGCATCTACTACAATTTGGTGTAGGACGGCAGATCTGTGTATGAGGACAACGGATTGTTTGTCCGCGCACAGCTATGATTGGTAGGCTGAACGTCTACCTGTTTACACGAGGAGACGGTCACTGACCAGCTAGTATTTTTACATTCACACAACAATGAGCTGATGCTCTTCATCGACTGATCACTGGCCTTTTTATATGGATCGAACAGCAGCCTGTGTAAAGGGCCTTTAGCTGTACACAATGAGGGAGATTCCTAAAACAATACAATGTCTTCACATATACATACTTTCCTCTTGAGTCCTCCTTCAAAGCTTACAAGATTGAGAAATGTCATCAATGCAATATATATTGTAGCATACATGTCTCTCCATGAAAACAAAGTGATAGCCGGAAGGAACATATATTGAGAAAAATACCTGTTTGGGTACTCTACGGGCTGCAAAAAATGCGTCACAGTTTTTCCACCTGCACTTTAAAGTTTGGAAGTTTGGATTTGTGTGATCAGTAAGCAGATGATGTTTTAGATGTTCAGCAACACCGAAAATAAGCGAGCATCCATGCCACTTGAAAACAAAGAAAGGATGCTGTCAAACACTGAACTTTGTTAGTTGACACAACATAAACAGAATACATTTAGGTCCCCTGTCCACAGGCGTGATTTCGCTGGAAGTAAATCTCAGGCGAATCACGCCGGCTGAAGCCTTCCAAAGGAAAGCACCGCCCCGTGTCCACGAGCAGAGAATCATTGCGATTCTCCACTAGGCTGGCAATTTGAAGCATGCTGCGAAATGCCACGATTCTCCGCGGTCAGCCTATTTATCGGATTAGGCTGACTGGCGGGAGAATCGTCTGCGGCTCCTGCTCCTGGTCGGCGGCTCCCGCGACGGAGCTCCGCCACGGGATACCGCATCGCCAGTGGACAGGGGGCCTTACAGTTTACTTGTGTATTTGTACATAGCTCTACAGTAAATGTTTCCTTCAAAAGGGCTTGTTCACACTTGCTTTAAGCTCAGTTTGGATTTCTGTCTCTCGGTTCCATTTTTAGAGCAGAGACACTGACATAAAACTGAAGTAAACTGCTCAGCCAATTGTTCCAGTAGAAAAAAAAATGATCAGTTTATTTCAGTTTTATTTCTGGTTCTCTGCTCTAAAAAACAGAACAGAGAGACGAAAATCCAAAAGCGGAGCTAAAAGCAAGTGTGAACGAGCGCCAATACATGTGTAATTAAAATTTATAACACCAAGATGTAAATTATTCTATAGTAAATTGAACATTTCAATAAAACTTTCCCTCTCCGACTACAGCAACACAATGGCAAAAATAACAAAAGGTTGCAAATTTTAGTGCACGCTAAATGTCTGCAAAAATTTGCAACTTTTTTTTTTTTTTACATCTTTACAACACACCTTTCTAAAAAAGGGTTTGCAAATGGATGTGGAGCCTCCAATGGCCTGCCACTTTAACTGTAATTGGTGCCACAAACTGCCACAAATCTATGCCAGTCGTAGGTCTGCACGCAGACAAGCCAAAGGCGCACAGTCCTCTTAGGGCATATGTTCACTCATGCAGGTTTTTTTAATGCAGTTTTTGAAGCCAAAACCAGAAGTGGATCCCCCCCAAAAAACAGGAGACCCATCAGTCCTTTGTTCTTTCTCTCCTTTTATGATTCTCTCATGCTTTTGGCTTCAAAAACAACATAAAAAAGCTTGAACAAAACTTGCATGTGTCAACGCACCCTTAATCAAGTTGTCAATTTTTTCTCAAGTCTGAACATAAGATCACCAATCTTTAATTTCCTCCAATGAGCTGTATGCAATCCTATGGACTGCAGCAGTCGCTAAAATGTTCAAATCAATTAGTAGCACTACTAAAAGGACCAAGGGTAGCCCTAACCTAAAACATAAGAAATAATTTGGCAACACAAGTTCCAGACTAGAAAACCATCATTATTCTAGGTCGGTCTTCTGGCCCGTGTTGGTCTAGCAGATGCTGGATGGCAACCAATAATAGCAGCTATTACCAAGTCCTAGGATGGGCAGTTTTTCACAGACCTTAAATGGTATATAAATCAAATTAATAGATCAGAGTTATATACGACCGAAAATGAGCAATAATCGTTACATGTAAACGCGGACATCGTGCACTTTTCCTGTGAATGATTATTTTAAGGTGAACTAAAAATCCAATGTTCAGCTACTAAGAAGTAAAACAAATGCAATTATCTCTCATTAGACCCCACAGGAGTCGGCAGATAACATTGTAATCTGCCATCAGCCAGGAGCAGAACAATGCAGGTGTGTGCTTTGCAAACAGCTCCTGGAGGCCCTTTTTACATGCAAATGAAGATAAAGTGTTAATAGCCATTAACAGTTAATGAAAGATTTTGTGATGTATTTGCATAATCTTTACATGTAAATTAGCCTTTAGGTAGTGTAGAAAAAAGTCCCAATTTCTTTTAAAGTTTTCCTTGCACAGCAGATGGCCCAAGACATAACTGTGCAGGGATAAACAGTCAGGGGGACTCCGCAGTAAGGGTCTGCTAAGTACTGCTGATTTGCCGTTTGAATGAGCAAACAATGTCGGAATTCGCTTGGGCAGTCTGTTTATACAGGGAGATACATTGTTGGCTTGTTCAAATGCAAAATTGTTCACATTCGCTGTATAAGTGATTGAGAACGACAGAACAATTGGTATTTTTAACCGAACGATTAGTGAATGAGCCAACAATGATTTTTATGTCTGTATAACAGGAACGATGACTAAAAAGCAAACGATTTATAATTATTTTTTGAACAATAATGCCCAGAGGTCAGACCCCGCTAATCATAATATAACAGCATGTCCTAGCGATATGACATCACTTTACAAGATTGGAATAACGCTTTTAGAATTTACATTATCAACAACTGAATACAATCAATATACATTAAAAGTGAATTGTAGCAGAAACATTTATAAAGAAAAACCTAAAAATGTAAACTGTTGGTGCACACCGGATGGATGAAGTCAATTTTTAGTAAAAGGACAGGTAGAGTGTAATGCTTTGTAAGCATCTTATCATCTGAGCAGAAAGGGTTGCAGCTGTATACATAATGCAGGTGGCTGTGCATATATCTTATACAAGGATTACTGCACTGACGATGCCCAGGTCCTACTCTCTGCCTTCAAGCATTCAACGTTAAAGCAAAACCATTCCTACCCAGCAGCGATAATTCTGCAGCAGGTTCAGACGCACAGCTTGGACACTACCATCATAGCAACCGGTGTAGATCTACAAGGCAAAATGGAATATTTAAAGAGAGTTTGTCAGCATTTTTTATCTCAGCCAACCACTAAGGCCAGTTTCAGGACACCGCGCAGTCAGGCCAGGACACCCGTTCGTATTAAGGATGCATAAATGCGGCCGTAATACGTTCCCGTTAAACAAGCTCATAAGTGATATGGAAGCAACATTAATATGCTGTCGATCATACTACTGAAATAATACTTTGTTTCCTGTTATATTAACACATAGTAATTACGATGCCCAGTGTCTGTTGGGCATTTTATTACTAGGGAACTGTCCTGGCTTTTAGTCAGTAACCCCCCTCCTTTATCTCTTGAGTGATGGCTCCGGATATCACATATCTATGAGGCAAGGAAACCACTGTCACTCAATGGTAAAGGGGAGGGGTTGGGAAGGGTTTATTGATGTACAACTAGCATGGTAACTTTTGTATCTGAAGTTTGTAGAATTTTTGTCAATGTAGGGTCCTAAACAATCTATATAAATTTCCTGTATATAATCTTACCATGTTTTTGTAGATTGCCATACACATAATCATATCTGAATGTCCGCCATAGACCTGTAACCGGTCATGCGACTAGAAAATAAAAAGAAATTCATTAAGTATGTCACCACTAAAAACCTTTATGAAGGCTCATAGAATTCCACAGCACATAAGAAAAAACCCTTACCTGTAACTCATAAATTCGGACAAATTTATCCAAACAGGCAGTCACCATGACTTTCCCCAATATATTAACTACAGTAACTGCATGATTGTGTCCTTTGTAAATTCGCACTAGTTCCCCTGTCTTAAAAATAAAAACAAACAAAAAACAAAACAAAACACAACAACATTACAAATTTAGAAGATATACAGAAGAAAAGCTTGAAGTTACATGTGGGATTTTCTACTAACAATTTCAGATTTTTCTTTCCAGGGTTTGTAGTCCTCATGCCATTATTATAAAGCCAAAGACATGTAAGACATTATATATATATATATATATATATATATATATATATATATATATATATATATATATCTCGCCCATAAATGAAAAGAAAAAAAACACAACATTTTTTCCATCTGCATTTCTGTATGTGATTCATGTGTCCATTTTTTCACTTCAAAAATAAATTTTAAAAGTCTGCATTTCTTAGCATCGGATTCATGAAGCATGGACAACACATTTTATTTGTATGTCTATTGACTTGTGTAGGCGAGTGTTATCCACAAATCAGATCAGAATAGTGCATGCTACTTTTTTTTTCATGGGATTGATGTAAAAAAAATGAGGGTGCGCTGTCTGGCCTAAGAGGGACCGAAGCACAGCAGAGAGGACAAGGGAACATATTGGCAAAAAAGGGAACATGAATGTCACGATAAGCTAACGTTTGAGCAGGTCATCTTTGCTTATAACCACTACCAAAACGTACATGAATGTTATGAGCATGGACAGATTGATCACTTGAACCGCTGAACACCAAGTCATTGACAACCTGTTGAAACAAGAAAAAGATGTCCATTTGCTTAGAAAATTACACAGTAATTATAGAGGATAAGACAAATATTGGCGCATCGTGTTTTCAAAAAACAGCTCCACAAGTGTCCACAGGTTGTGTCTGGTACTGTATCTCAGCTCTATTGAAATGAATGGCAGAGCTGTAATACTACACACAACCTGTGGATAGCTGTGGTGCTGTTTTTAAAATAAAAAAAGCAGCACTTTTTCTAATTCTGCACAACTCCTTTATGTTTAGACTTTAAAGTCTTCCTAGTACTAGAAATATTCCTGTATACTGTTAAATTAATTCCTTTTAAAATAATATACACTTCAGACTTTGGCTATCACTATAACTTCATAGTGTCTACTCTACGGCCATTAGCAAGTTTTGGGTGGAAATCCTTTCCAGAAAAAAAAAACAAAAAACTTGACAAAATGTAAAACAGGATTTTTGTTTCTCACCATAAAATCCTTTTCCTGCTGTTCATTGGGGTACACAGCGAAGATCTTGGGTATAGCTCCAGCAACTAGGAGGCGGAAGCTAAGCAAAAGGTAGAATTGACTCCTACCAGGTAACCCCCCTCCTGTAGCCACTCAGCTAAATCAGTTTGTATACAAGCAGTAGGAAAGGAAAAGATCAAAAACTAATTGAATATATAACTCGAATACAACTAGACGAAGTAAAGGGGGAATCTCAGAACAGAGAAACAGACAGTTCTCCCAAAATAATGGGCGAGTACTGTGTCCTCCAACAAATATCCAAGAAAAGGATTCTACGGTAAGTAACAAAATTAAAAAAACTGTTTTCTCGGCTGTCATTGGGGAGTGTGTGCGTTGGTGGGGTGGGCAGCAAAGACCTTGGGACATTGAAAAGTAGTGCGCCCAAAATACTGGTGAAGCGATCAGGATACTGCTGCCTGCAGAATGCTGCGACCAAGAGCAGTGTCAGAAGATGCAAAATTATGCACTCTACAAAATGTTATGAATGTATAAAGTGAAGACCAGGCTGTGGCCTTGCCTCTGAACCAGAAGAGTTAGCTTGAGCTGAAGTGGGTGCAGTACGGGGCGTGGTGGTGAGCATATACAAAAAATACGAATGTAGGAAGGATTCCTTTTTAGAGAGATAGATCTGAGGTGAGCGGACGTCAAACTTGTGCAGACAAAGTTCCGTATGGGTATGAAGGTCCCGGTCAAAAGCAGGGGGCAAAACAATGTCTTCATTGAGGTAAAAGAACAACTCTGTCAGAGACCTTGATTGCTTGTAGGTGAGAACGCCAAAAAGGGTGCAGTTTAAGGATAGTCATTTTTCTGTTCCTGAAAAGAACAGATTTGACTCAGACAGCGGCGGGCTGGAGCGACAAGAGGAAGAAAAATTAGGCTTCTTGTCCCTAGTGTATTGACAAGTGGACCTATATTGCAGGAGGTGAAAACCTTTTCCACCTGTCACCTCTGAAATTATTTTAGAGGTGATGTCTGTGGACAAGCACTTTAGACACAAGGTGTGGCGAATTGCCACGGAAAGTAGCCAGGAGCTAAGAGCCTGGCAGTATCCAGTGAGGCCTCACAGAGGAACTTGCCTTCCAGAGAGGGATGAAGAGCAAGCTCAACAAATTCCTCCTGGGAGCAACAGACAAGATACGGTGGGACAGTTGCTTCACCCATTTGGTTGTGGCCCTACTAACCCAGGATGAAACAAAGAGAGGGTAGAGGGCTGATCCGGTTGCCTTGAAAGATGACTTGGCTAGGGATTCCAGCCGTTTACTTTGCTGGTCCTTAAAAGATGCTGCATTTGCCAGAGGCAGGGTAGTGCGTTTCGATAGGCGAGACACAGACACATACACCAATGGAGAGGAAGCCCACTTTTTAAATTGTTTCCTCAGGGCTAAGTGCCTAAATATAATGTACGCTTTGCCTGAGGAATCATTTATCTGGAGTTAAACACTGTTTAGACACAACATCCTCAAATTCTTCATGAGTGGGTAATATCTTATGTAAACGTCTTTAAAGTCGAAAAGAAGAGTCCGCGGTGGCAGAGAAATATTGGTCTTTCACACAGAGTCTCTCTTTATAAGACCGTTCCCCATCTAAGGTATCAGAATACGATATTTCACCCTGAAAGGAGGAGCTGTCCCTAGAGGGGATTGCTAATTGGAAAGAGGTTGGTGGAGGTGAGGCAGAAAAAGGAGGTGATGGTGTATGACTGCGAGGACTTTTGGGACTGTTGTAGTAGTTTCTTGGTCTTGCCAAGCGTGCGTTCCGGTAGGAACGATTCCTTAGCAGCGTACCCTTCAGCTGGGTTCTGGCTGGATGTCCTGCCCAGCATCTCTACAATGGACTTGGAGGCTTTTTTAGGGTCCGAAGCCGCCAAAAATAGGGACTGTGCTGATTCGGGTTCAGGGCCAGTAGGGGCATGGCTGTGGATATTATTGGGACAGGTTCACAGGCTGATCTCGGAAGCAAAACAGTTTGCTCAAAGAGGCTCTGCTAACCGCAGGGGAATGTGGTGCAACAAGAAAAGCATGCAAAGTATGTCGCAATGTCCGTGCTGTTTACTGGGAAAAAAATTACTAACTGCAATAGGAAAATGACAGGCTGGGAAGCTACAGGAACTGATCACCATTAGTGGAAATACCATCCCTCAGAAGGCATATTAACTTATTCCACAATACTTCTGCTCGATTCACAACCTGATTGGTTGTTTGGGTTGGCTGATTCAGAATTCCAGCAGAAGTATTGTGGAATAAGTTAATATGCCCCCAGAAGTGTGTCTTTCTGTGGGGATTCTGTCACCCTGTGAAGCCAAAAAGTCTAAAGAACTCCAGGATCTTGAAGATCTGCAGCTGGAAGATCTGTCTCCTATGGACACTAAGCTAAGTGGCTGCAGGAAGGTTGTAGCTGGTAGAAGGAGTCAACTCTTCCTTTGTTTAGTATCCACCTCCTAGTGTCAGGAGTTATACCAAACTGTTTGCTGAGAAATTGTGCTTACTCTCTGCTGAAGTGTGACAAGTAACTATCCCAAAATGTTAATACATTTCTTACTAAATTAATCATTTTGTGGACTGTGTTCCTAAATAAACTCCACAACTGCTCATCAAGAACAATTTTCTCACCTTCATACAGAGGACTGTTTTAGTATGACCTTCTAAAGTGCGAAGTAGAAGACCATTACGAGCATCTCGAACACTGATTGTGCAATCATAGGAACCAACGAGCAGTAATCTTCGAGCTCCCTCCTGAGCTGTTGCCATGCAGCTAACCGCCCGAGGACCATGACACTCGAACACATCAATCTGCTTGTTGTTCTTAAAATGATAACAAATAAGGAATGGTTTTACAGTTTGTATCAATTCTTTTTTTTAAGCATCTGATAAGACCTTCCAAAGTAACAATGACAGAGAGAGCTACAGTTGTCCCAGTTGTGATATGTTCAGATATTATCATCTTTACAAAGATTTGTCTAGGATTGATAGGCTTTTAGTCAAAACTTACAAGTCTCTGACAGTTCCTAAAAGTATTGAAAACGGAGTTGTCTGATTGCAGTCATGTCACGCAAGTCTGAATTAGTGCAAAATTTATGAATAGATATAAGAGGTTATAGGTTAATCAACCCAAGTGAATTAGATCACCACCATCTGGTTGATTCTGATCAGATGAGTTGAGCATTATCTGATGCGGAAATTATGAAGTGCTGCACAGCGATGAGATGATACTACTTACTCGGTTTCAGATTTCTTTTAGGGCTAATGCCCACGGATGAATTATCGATGCAGAATTCACGGTCTGACGCCCATTGCGAATTCCGTAGCAATGTCCGTCGATAGACATGCTGTGTTAAAAGATTCCCCCCTGCCCACTAGTGGAAATCAATTGCGATTTTCCGCTCATGTAGGAGAATCGCAGCATATTCTATCTTGTGCAGAAAATCGCCACAGACGGCTTCCATTGCAGTCAATGGAAGCAGTCTGTCCCGCAATATTTCGCGCTGTGGGCATTGTGGAGTATCACGGGAATCCGCATCAGAGCCCAGAGCTGTGCATGCACCCCCGCCGGGCGAGACACTCACGGCAGATCCGGACAGGTGAGTATAGGGTCTCTGGGGGCTGCTGGGTCTGATTCCGCTGCAAGATTTCGCAGTTGGAATTCGACCCGGCCGTGGGCATGTGGCCTTAACATGATTAAATGTTATTTGTTTCTTATAAATATAAAAAGTGTACAGACTCATGTAAATATTGTTTTCTATTATTCTATTTAATATTTATTTACATAATTATGATTATGAAAGGATTTGGCTTGTAGTCCTTCCATGGAATATGCCTGGGAAGAAAGAGGTTATGGTGCAACTTGAGTTGGGCTAAAGCCGAGATAATTTGCAACATAAATCTTAATGCAATTTCATATAAGCTGTTGTACTGTATAATGTGTGTATGTACTGTCAATATAAATAAAAAAGGAACCTTTAATAAGATTTGGGCTTTATCCCACACTACATTGAACTAAAGTGATTTTTTTTTTTTTTTTTAAAAACAGGGACAGCAAATTGTGTGAAAAGTTGTGTGGATGGAATTCATTGTCTGTCAAATATTCCTGGAAACCTATAAGGAAAAGTGTGCTTCTATTCCGAAATGGTGTTCTTCAACCAATAAATGCTGAATGAGTCCATCAAATTGTATACTATTTGAACTATGTACGTACCGCTGTAAAGTCCATTAAAAATAAGTAATTCACTAACCTTGATGGAGAATGTGACCACTGTCCCATTGGCAAGTCCCACGTAGAGGATTTTCCATCTAACATGTAGACATAGGACTCGTTCTCCAAGATCTAATGTCTCAATACACTCGCAGGACTAGATGCACAAAAAGTGAAAATGCATAAGCGAAAAGAAAATATCAAGTCAGAAGACTATTGACCATAATAACCATCGTCAAGCGCATCTACATAAGACCAGCATTTAAAAATTGTCAGTCATCAAATTGACGAACACTATAGTCGGCCTCTCCTCAACCTCAAAAGGTCCGGAAACAATGAATAATATATTTTGTTTGGCTGCATGGCAGATACAGAGAAGGTTCACTTTACGTTTAGTGAAGGGTGGTAAAGAGGAACTGGTGCTCTGGCGAGGCCCGTTGGAAGCAGGCTGCTTGAAAGACAGTGAAGCCAATGGTATAGACCACAAAACACTATTTGAAACCAGCAGGTAACGCATTTCGAAGTACGTAGACCTCTTCATCAATCAACTGGATTGAACACTAAAATCGCAAAGTATTAAAACAAAAAGGTAATGAAAAGCATTTACAGGTGTAAAGGGGAAATTACAGTCACAAGGAGAGGAAAGGGGAGGAAAAAAGAACAAAACACATGCATTGCTACAAATGTCAAATATTAGTAATGCCTTAAAAAGGCCAAATGAAGCAGCTGAGTCATAAATTCCTTATACACGAAAAAATATAAAATGATAAAAACAAAGTTATGCAAACATGGATATAAATCTAGCATAATCCCTGCAATAGTTTAAAGTGAGTGGATATTAATCGTGAAATAGGTATTCTAGGTTTTGTTTTTTGAACTAAAGAAGAAAAAAAGAAATTGAAAATCCCCAATGAAAATGCAATGAGAAACTCGTTTGTCTAACAGTATGATGGTCCTTGTTGCCCATAGTAACCAGAGCTTTAATTTCTTAAACTGCTCTGGAAAAAATGAAAGGGGCGTTCTGATTGGTTGTGTCAATCCAGTCTTACATAAAAAAAAAAAAAAGAAAAGAAATCTTATTTGTAAAGCGCAACTTATTCCACAGCGCTTACAGGTAATTTATTACCCCATAGCAAGCTAGGTACTCATTTTACTGACCTCGGAATGTTGGAAGGCTGAGTCAACCTTGAGCCAGCAACCTCCAGGTCATGAGTGAGAGCTTAGGACTGCATTTCTGCTGCCTTAGCACTCTGCGCCACATGAGGCTTGAAATAATTATCAGATATATTTTTATACATATAATCATGAAGGCAAGGGGCAATTTAAAAGCATTTTAGAGCTTTGTAGACATCAAAACAAAGTACCTTAACAGAATAGCATCGGACTGTGTGGTCACTAGAGCCCGTAAACAGCACAGCGTTCTTCTCATGTGTCTGAGTCACGAGAAGGCAATTGATTTTTGATGTATGGCCTTCAAAAACACCTTCACATTTCCGGGTCTAAAAAAGAAAAAAAAAGCATGTAACACTTCCAGTAGTGGAGATGTCTGTATAAAAACATGCCATATGTTTACTCAAAATAAAAAAAAAAAAAAAAAAAAAAAGGGAAACTGGGAATTCACCCCAACAGTGTGGGATCTACCAAACAGTAGACTAAATCAAATGGATGAAATAGATGTTAAGAGTCGCAGAAATTCCTGCAACAAATCTGCAGTGTGTGACCACATCCCATGTTCTCTGAAACCCACTCACCACAAGGTTGAATGCTCGCACGGATTTGTCTGCAGAACACGTATAGAGTGTACCATCGAAGATCTGAATGGCATTAACAGAAGCCTGATGTCCTTCAAAGCTGCCTTCCGTAGGCTGCTCTTCTTCACCAGCTTCTGGGGATACTTCTGACACAGAGAGATTTAGCGATTAGCTATACACGTTCTTATGGCCATGCTCACCCTTTGTAGATTATTTAATCAGATCCCAAAACCTCAGTATTTCCTTTCTCATGTAGCATTCACCCAGACATGAATTACTCACCTGATGAAATCTTTACTGCATTATTAGCATCTCTGTGATCTTTAGGATTGCTGCAGATAAAGCAAAGAGCAGCAGAATTAAAAAGGGAGATTTTGCAGACAAGTGTATTAGTATAAAAGTTGAACCATCTTTGCATGGTGAAGTGTTTGCATCACTAGTAACTAAAAGGCCTTGTTCCTTCTCACCAAATCAACTGAAATGAGGAGTTTGTATGGAGAGGTTGAGCATCCACAAGTCTATGAAATTTATGGAGACAGGCAAGCATGCTCACTGTGGATAGGCGAGAAATGTTTTGAGGAAAAACTTTAAAAGGGTGTGCTCACGTGGCAAAATTGTAGCAAAATTTTTCATGTAAATTCCGAATTGAAAAAGTAGGGCTAAACCTGCACAGGGATCTGTGTTGAAAATGGCAGCAAATCGACACGGATTAACTTTTTTTTTCAGGCGGAATTTGCTGCGTGAACCCTAAAGGTAGGATAGCTGAACATACCCTAAAGGTAAGATAGCTGAGGAACTTGATAGCTGTGGAAAATACACACCAAATCTGCTGTGTGTGAACGCACCTTAAAGGGGTTGTCCCGCGAAAGCAAGTGGGGTTATACACTTCTGTATGGCCATATTAATGCACTTTGTAATATACATCGTGCATTAAATATGAGCCATACAGAAGTTATTCACTTACCTGTTCCGTTGCTGGCGTCCCCGTCTCCATGGCTCCGTCTAATTTCAGCGTCTAATCGCCCTGGTCGGTCTGGGCACGAGCGGCGTTCTGGCTCCGCCCCTTCTACGTGCCATCGCGTAGCTCCGCCCCGTCACGTGTGCCGATTTCAGCCAATCAGGAGGCTGGAATCGGCAATGGACCGCACAGAGCCCAGGGTGCACCATGGGAGAAGACCCGCGGTGCATCGTGGGAGAAAACCGCGGCGCATCCCTGGGAAAGGACCGGCGGCCATCTTTGGAAGAAGTTTTATAAGTTGATGAAACGCTAGAATGGTGAGTAGAAACCTTCTTTAAACCTTCTTTACACGTGTACATTGTAATGTTTGATTTAGAAGGGGGACTGGGCAGGAAAAAAAAAATGTCACTTTTGCCTCGGGACAACCCCTTTAAGGCTACCAACACACGGGTGGGCGCAATATCGGGCTATGCAACTTGGCCCGATATGATGACTTCGAACATGCGATTTACCCACGTATGATATGTGATGTATTTTTGCTTGAAAAACACCTAAGTGAAATTCTATAGAGGCATAACTCTATAGAGGATCGGGTTTCCTGTTGATTTCAATGGGAAACATCACATTGCACGGCATGCGAGAGACATGCAATGCACTAAAGGTCCTATTGGAAATCAATGGGATAATGCGTTCCGAGGAACGCGCAAAGATAGAGCATGCCCCGATTGCTCGTGTATATAACTAGATTAAAAAAGAATGGGGTTCACATTCGTGCGAGATTTGTGTGTCACGCAGCGTGACTTTCTCAGCAGTGTGAAACTGGCTTAAGATTATGTTCAGATGGTGGAATTCAACGCAGTATTTTCCATATGAATCTCGCCTCTAAAAATCACATCAAAATCCGTTTCCGTTTTTTTTTTTACTTTGTTTTCGGCACAGACCGACACATGTATTTACACCTTTCAAATGGGAATCATCTATGTGTATAATCTCGATGCGGAAAATCGCATTGCGGCATCAAGAAAGGACATGTTAATTCTTGAAGCAAAAACTCTATTTTCCTTGTTGAAATTGCACAAGCGTACTTTGCCTATTGACAAGGCAAAATCCGCATGCATCCTCTCCAAAAACCTCGTTAAAAACACACATATTTTGACACAATTTTTTCTAGGCGGAATTAGTTGTGGGCAATTCCACTGTGATTACGCCGTGTAAACATACCCTATGGGTTCGTTCAAACGTAGTGGATTTTGTTGCGGATCTGCACCATTTTCAGGTAGATATACCCTTACAATTGAATTGCACGACAGATTTGCAGTAGACTTCACCTTTTCAATTGCAAGTGTAAGTCAAAATCCACACCAATGGTGCAGCTTTTGACACAGACTCTGGTGCGGAAAATCCACAATTATTCTGCTAAGTGTGAATGTACCATAAAAGGAGTTTTCCCACAACTTAAAATTGCTTCCCAACTACTCTGTCCTTCCCAGCTGCTGTGGAACAGGACATGCGACTGCTGCAGCCAATAACTATCTACAGTGGTGACCTTCTATAGCCAGTGATTAGCTACAGCCGTGGCAGGTCAGCAGCAAGCAGGTAGGGCCGCCAGGAGTTTATCACCACTCCACGTTGCTGCTTTTATTATCTTTTTTTAGCCGCAGTGCTATAAAAAGCGTTAAAACTGAAGGTATCGCCTTAGTCCTCATTTTTTTAGATACTGCTCACCTTGAGATTTCTTCTGAGTAGGATGTGCCAAGTTCGCTGGTGGAGGTTACTTCATCATTTGTTTCAATATCCCCATGTCTTGAGCACACAAAATCTGCAAGGTCAATTTTAGATGGACTGTCTGGTTTTTCATCATCAGAATGGGATTCTACCTCTACTACCTCAAACCGAGGATTCCTTATTTCCAGGACTTCAATGTTGGAGTCACTGTCATTGTCCTCTCTGTTCAGCTCGGCTTCCTGTGATGCATTGTCACCCTCCTGTTCTACAGAGGTAGAGGTGCTGACCGTGGTTTCCTTAGAAGCTCTTCTACACCTGACCTTTCTCACTGGCTTGGTGACATCAGTGTCCTGCTCGGTGTCACTATTTTCAGGTATGTGAGCAGCTCTTAAGGTCTTCTTCTTGCGTAACTTTTTCTTTTTTCTCCCGGTTCTTTTCTCAATCGTAATGACAGTCGGCTCTTCATGTTCTGTAGGACCTGCAGAACAAGTTTTCACTTGTGTTGGCATCATGAACATTGGAGCTTTGCCTAGCTGGGGACTTTCAACAGGAGGAGGATGGTTTTCTGTGCTGTCGGAGTCTGTTCCTTGTGGACTGAACAAATGTGGCGATGTAGCAATGGATACACTTGTTTTAGCAATAGGTGGAAATTTGCTTGTTAACTCAGAAAGAGAAATAGAGGCTGTAATGATTGGATACAGCGATGCATTTTGACTACTTTCACCTAAAACGAAAAAAAAAAAGTGAAGATTTAACATTTAGAATTAGGACAGTATTTTAGTACCAATATATCATATAATGTAAACTGAGTCACAGCAGGATGAAAATGGGCTAGAAGAGTGAATAACGACTAATTCATGAATTAGGTTGCCAGTTTCCACACACAGGGTCGTAACTAAAGTTTTGTGGGTCCCAAAGAAGATATCATATCTGTCCCCCGCCCCCAATAATTCATACTGCAACATTCAGCCCATATAGTAACCCCGGAAAACAGCACATACAATATTTTCATAGATCAGTTACACAATACAATCATACAAAACTCAAGGGAGGATGCAAAAAAAAAAATCTGTTCTGCGCACACACACACACACACACACACACACACACACACACACACACACACACACACACACACACACACACACACACACACACACACACACACACACACACACACACACACACACACACACACACACTTTTTCAAAATCATTGTTAATGGCCACACAGTTAGGGTGGCTTCACACGAGCGTGTTTTTGTGAGTACACAGGTGAGCCCCAGAGATGAGCGGACTTACTCGTTTAGGGCGTTTTTGCACTCGAGCACCGCTTTTTCTGAGTTACTGACTACTCGGACGAAAAGATTCGGGGGGCAGCGTGGTGGGGCGGGGGGGTAGCAGTGGGTAGCTCTCTCCCCCCCCCCCCCCCCCTCCTCTGCAACCCCCCGCTCACTCCCAGCGCCCCCCGAATCTTTTCGCCCGAGTAGTCAGTTATTTGGAAAAAGCGGTGCTCGAGTGCAAAAACGCCCTAAACGAGTACGTTCGGTCATCTCTAGTGAGCACCGATGTAAGTGCAAAAACACGTGTATATGAATGTCCGTGCATTGACTTCAATGGAGCCACGGCTGCTGCCAGCGGCTCCATTGAAGGCAATGGTCTGCCGGCACCCCGTAATCGTTTTTCAGGGAAGGGCTTTAAACATAAGCCCTTCCTGAAAAACTATTTTAGTGTAAAAAAAAACCAAAAAAAAAAAAAAACACTTACCTGTCCGCCGCTGTCGTGTCCCCGAAGGGATGAAGAACACATCTGCCACATGCGGCAGATGTTTTTTCATCCCCGTGTGGAAAAAGAATTCCCTGCTGCACCTGCCACATCTGTGACAGATGCAGCAAAGGAATTCTTCATCCCTGCAGGATATAAAGAATTCCCTACCACAGCTGTCACAGATGACAGCTGCAGTAGCAGATCAAGCTGCCGGCACCCAGTAATTGCTTATCAAGGAAGGGTTTTAAATACAAGCCCTTCCTTGAAAAACAAGAAAATCACAAGGTGATTAAAAAAAACAAAACAAAAAAAAAAAACCCACACCTTTCGTCAGCTAACGGCTCTTTTCCTGTACTGCTCTGAGGAGTATTCAGCAGGCGGGGATTTAAAATCCCCGCCTGCTGAATGCGCTGCCTCTAATTGGCTGCGCACTGTGACCAATCAGAGGCATCTCTCAGCTATTGAATGACAGCTTAGAGCTGCCTCTGATTGGTCCCTGTGCTCAGCCAATCAGAGGCAGCACTCACCCATTCATGCTCATGCGGCAAATGTGTTCTTCATCCCCGCAGGGGATTTAGAATTCCTTCGCTGCCTCTGTCACAGATGTGGCAGGTACAGCAGGGAATTCTTTTTGCACACGGGAATAAAGGAAACATCTGGTGCATGCGGCAGATGTGTTCTTCACCCCAGCGGGGACACGGCAGCGGTAGACAGGTAAGTTTTGTTTGTTTTTACACTAAAATTGTTGTTTTGCAGGGAAGGGCTTATATTTAAAGCCCTTCCCTGAAAAACAATTACGGGTTGCCGGCAGACCATTGTCTTCAATGAAGCCACCGGCCGCGGCTCCAGTGAAGACAATGCGTGCATTCCCTATTGTGCACGCATGTCCTATCTTTACAGGCACGCATCTGTAAAACACGGACATGTGAACACACCATAAGGAATGCATTGCTTGTAGTAGACGCATGTTTTTGTGCGTGCGTACGCATGTACAAAAACACGCTCGTTTGAAGCCACCCTTATGCAGAAAACAAGTTGTTTAACTTGCAAAACCATGCATCCATCAATAAGTTGAAGACTAAGTTTGGCTGCTGCTATGTGGTACCGTAGCATAGAGCTAGCAGTGTACATACCGTTACTCTGTGGTAGAGGGGTGTACTGTGTTTGGGCTGGTGGTGGTAATGGCAGCGGCTGTGGTGTAAACACATTTTCTTCTACCACCAAAGGTGAAAGTGGTTCTTGTTTAATTATTACTGATGAATCAGGGATTGCAAAAGCAGATGCAAATGGTGGGGAGGACACAGGAACAGAAGATGGCAAGATGGGGCTGGCTGATTTTGTCTGTGGTGACCGATAAGCTGGAGTTTCCAAGAGATAAGGAAATGTATTTCCTGGAGATGCAATTGGTGTCTGTAGATCGCTGTTTCCTCCCTCTTCACCATCATTGGTAGGTTCATAAGTCTCTGTTTAAAAAGGGAAAATACTGTTATACTGTAAAAACTTTGCCTGCAGTAGAATAGATTTCCTTGGTATATTTTACAATACAAAGTTAAAAACATCAGAACAAAATTAAAAGCATGTTATTTTATTCTATAGGGAAGGGTTAAATGAAGAGATACAATTACGTAAATTCATTACTGCACTTCTAAAAATAGAGAAAATATACACTGGATCTTAATTTATTTCTACCTTGAAGTCCTTGCAAAATCTGAATCCTCCGTGTTCTCATGGCACTCATCTCCATTGTTATCTGTACAACAAAGGAATTAAACAGCAAGAAAAAGTTTTAGTCTTATTTATAAAAAATAAAGAAAATAAGAATTTTTTTAAATTCACTACTTTTCTAATTGTTCAACTTTACGCTCAAAATGCACTTCTAAAGTGAGGGAACTTAGAAAACACAATCTTTTAACAAACTACCGTATATTCCAGCGTATAAGACGACCTTTTAACCCTGAAAAATCTGCTCTGCAGTTGGGGGGGGGGGGGGGTCGTCTTATACGCCGGATATACAAAAAAAAAGGAATACTCACCTCCCCCGGCGCTGCTGCAGGTTGTCGCTCCCTCCTCGTCCCCGATAGAGCATTGCTTTCTGGATGCAGGGCCTGAAATCCCCACCTCCAGAAAGCTAATGCTGTGATTGGCTAACTCACGTGGCGTCAGCCAATTCCAGTCATTCAATGACATCATTGAATGGCTGTGATGGGCTAACTCACGCGGCGCCAGCCAATCATAGCCATTCAATGATGTCATTGAATGGCTGTGATTGGCCGACGCCGCATGAGTTAGCCAATCACAGCATTAGTTTTTTGGAGGCGGGGATTTCAAGCCTGGCATCCAGAAAGCAATGCTCTGTCGGGGACAAGGAGGGAGCGGCAGCCTGCATTAGCGCCAGGGAAGGGGAGACCTGCTTTTTTTTTTTTACACCGTATTCCCGGCGTATAAGGCGACAATTGGGGAGGGTCGTCTTATACGCCCATTCGCCTTATACGCCAGAATATACGGTAGACCACAGACACACACAACTATAATTGGTCCAATAAGGAGCGCTTGTCTCAACTGTTTGTGTGTTTCCAGTACCAAACTTTTATTTGGCAGATCACAAAGTTTACTTCGTGCCTTTGCAATATCACAAGAATATGATGCAGACTAAAGGGCCTTTTACAGGATCGGCTGACAGAT
Source organism: Eleutherodactylus coqui (assembly GCF_035609145.1). Lineage (NCBI taxonomy): Eukaryota > Metazoa > Chordata > Amphibia > Anura > Eleutherodactylidae > Eleutherodactylus > Eleutherodactylus coqui. The sequence continues at coordinate 187,045,018 of NC_089842.1, forward strand.
CAAGAATGCTTGCACTAACGGTCATTTCCTCTTTCATCAGGCTATGTGAAGTCATCATGTCAGTTTTGACATCAATTACCCAATAAAAGAGCAAAATTTTTTTTTAAATTTTAGGTTAGCATCTTTCACACGGCACAATTCGTTACTATAAGCAGCATATCTCCTGTTACACAAGTAGATGTGCTGCCAACAGTGAGCAAATAGTATAGGTGACAAACGATCACTTGTCCCTCAAATCCTGAATCAGTCTGTGTGAAGGCCAGACAGACAAGCGTAGATTTCATTGATTGGCGCTCCTCGCATGGCTTATGTCGAGCCGTGGAAAAAGACCCTTACCTGCTGTTTTAGCACCATAAGACGCTGAACTTCCATGTAAGCTGCTTGTAGAGAAGCTCGAGCCTCTAGAAGGTTGTTGTCAATTCCCTGCAGCGAGTTATTCAGCTCTTCTTCTTTTAAGGAGATGTTTAACAGCTGATCCACTTGGGAACGCTCTGGCGGAACAAAGAGTAGTTCAAGAAAGGTCAAAATATAATCCTTAGTGAAAAGCAAAAAAAACACAAAAAAACAAAATTGAAATTAAGTAGTTTGTGACATTGGCAAAAATATATATTTCTATAACCTTCTACTACTTCTAAGACGTTTGTAAGAATGTATTTCTTTCTGTGTTTTTATCCAGCAATTTTAATTTGTTGCAGCTTCATAAAACTCAAGACTATTTTCCTTTTGCTGGTAAAACAATGATTATGACCCTCCCATCTAGTAGTACAAAGCACTAGCATAGCGGGGGACCTGTCCCTCACTAATTCACAGCAGCTCCTCACTATAAGGGCCACAGTCCCTAGCTCACAGCAAGACATCTCAGGGGTTACTCATCTCTCACAAACGGAGGTTTGCAGTCTATTACTGGTTGATGTATGACGCTTCCGGCAGTGGTGTGGTCGAAAAAAGAACAATGCAACAAAATCACACATCACTGCCATTCTATCACAGACTTTGTATGTGACTATTTCTGTAGCATAAGGCGGAACTTGGTGCAGTCAGTGACAGCACCAGGTCCCGTGGGTGTAAGCACTCCGCCACCTTGAAGGCAGGTTTTGTCCAGCCATAGGATAAGAGTTGGAGGGAACAGACCTTCTCCTAATAAGGTTTTCTAAAAATTTTAAATGTGTGTTTTTCTGGTATTTTTCAAGATGTATAAAACACAGGGAAATAAAATGACAATGTCTCAAAGGGGAAAAACAGAACGTAAAACACCTTGTGTGTGTGTATGTACACATACTATATATATTTATTACACACACACACATATACATATACACACACATACATAATTTTTTTTTACTAGTTTTTATAGCTGTGTCTTTTGTTCATGCAGCGAAAGACCAGATATATTTATTACCTTTTCGTCCTCGTATTTTTCTTCTTTTAGTGTTTCTTTCAAGGTTTGAGGTTTCAGGGCAGGAACCATCCTTAACAAAGCAAAAAGATCAGTATTGGTAATCAAATAATTCATAGAAGAAAAATGAAGATAAATTAGTTTTGAAAGCCATGGATTATCTTTTGGAAGTTTATAAACCAAGAAATAGTTTACTATGCAGAGGGCACAAAAGTGCTATTGTGTCAAGATAGTAGGCCAATAGTCTTACGTAACATTCAAAAAAGCCCTAACATAATACAAACCTTAAATCATCAACTCTGCCTTAGAAACTAGATTATATCATTAGATTTAAATAAAGTAAAACTAAAGGATCAGTGTGAGTTGATAAAAACTTTGAATAATAGAAAACCTACCACAGTGGCCCGTCTTTTCTTTCCAACTCCAGGACCATCATATTGTTCAGTACCAGAAGTACAGCTATCAGTAGCTCCATCAGCATTAATGGCTTCTATAAATGTAGCAGCCCTGAGAACCATAGCTTCACTAGCGTTCGGACACATGCTCAAGCCGTCTGAGGCTGCACAGGTTTCCACATTACTCCTTTGACTTTGTGAGGTTTCAGAAAATACTGGGCTAGAAAGATCTAAAGTGTCCACGGCAGAAGGTCTAACGTGATTGTTTTGCTCTTCATTCTGCCGTGTACGTTGCATGAAATTAGAGGACACTTGCCCAGTTCTTCCTTGTGCCGTTGGCTGGGCTGAAATGCTTTGGTCACCACATGACTCTCTGCTATGACTGTTAAAAATGGCAAAAACAGAGGCCTTTTCCACAATAACACTGCTTTCAGAGAGGCTCCGCTTCCGTGATGAACTCAGGGGACTTGCTGTGATAGCTTCCCAATGGTAACTTTCAATCCCCAAGTCTGATTCCTCATCAAAGTCAAGACCTTCCTGTTCACTTTGAACCTGTGCTACCATTTCTATACCAAATCTGAGAAAACAGAAAAGAAACATTGTTCATGAAATGTAACAATCCCACTCTCCAAATAAAAATGTGTCATTAAAGGACCTTTCCAAAATCTAAAAATCTTGCCAGTGTTTCTTCAACAAACGGCGCCACTCTTGTTAATGTGCTGTATCTGGTATTTCAGATTAAGACTATATTAATTAAAAGGGATTGCTTCAGGAAAACAATCCTTGTCTATATGCCTTAGTAGAATATATGGACATGATACAGGAGGGGAGGGGGGGGGGTCCCTTTATGAGAAAGATCTGGTGGACTCAAAGTCCTTGTATAACCTGGATGGCCATGCATCTGAAGGTCTCTCTCTGTAGCAAAATGTCTGGCTGACTGAAGCATTGTCAGGCACAATCCTTTGTTTGCCAGGGGTGCCACTCCTGATAGGCCCCTTTTAGTAAATACTTTCACTTCCTAAAACATGACGGAATTGTAAGAAAAGTTGTTCAGAATCTTTATTACTTGGTGAATACAACTATATTTACTAAAACAGATATGTCACGTTTTAAATGGGGTTCGAGCTGCAATACCCAGATACGGCCCATGGACAAGTGTGGCAAGGTTTTCGTTTACAAGCAACCTTTAGACAATCTCTTTAAACAGGACATGTCATATGTCTAGGTCACCGGGACTGGCTGTATAATTTTACAGACACAGCCCAGCTAACTATCACTGCCCATCATTTCTTCATATTCACCCCTTTGCCCGCACAGCCCTGGGCAGTAAATCTATTAAGTGGGTGGTCTCCTGCGCTCACTTTCAGTGGGTGATGAGAATGGATGAAGGAAACCCAATATTACTCATTGATATTGAGCGGTGGAGACCACCCACTTAATAGATTCACAGTACGAGGCGCAGACCTAAGAAGAGCCTATACGGGTGAATGGTTTGAGTTTGAGGAAAATATCGGCAGCGGTTGAATCAGCGGGGCAGTGTCTGCAAAGCTACGATGCCAGCCCTGCTGACAGAAACATGACCGGTCCTCTATAAAAGTCAAGATTTAGATATATTGCTGATTAATCTTTATGCTTAATAATGGGTTCATTGGTCAACAAGTAGCATCACTATATTCTACAAAGTGTAGATGTGCATGCTAAAGGGTTTGTACCAGGATCACAAGTTCTTTACTATCCACAGGATAGGTCATAAATTGCTGTTTGGTTGGGATCTCTCTACTTAGACCCCTGACGATCCTGAGAATGGTGGTCCCACGTTCTCCTCTGCCTGTCACTGTGGGGTTGCTTCTCCCCTACAGTGAGGACAGAATGAACAGAGTGCTGATGGAAAATGTGACACTTTCATTTGTTTTAATGGTGCTGACGAAAACTTGTGTAACTCCCCAGTCCCATTGAAAGAGAATGGAGTGTCTGAGCACTTGCGTGACCACTGCTCCATTCAGTCAATGTGGGAGGCAGTAAGCCCACAGTGAGGATGATAGTAGATACGAGACTCCTGTGCTCAGAATCAGTGGGTGTCTCAGCGGGAAGGGCCCCCACCTATCAGCAACGTATTCCCTATTCTGTGGGTAGGGAATAGCTTGTGATCCTGGTACAACCCCTTTAAGCTGGGACATGTAGTTTCAGGTCGCCGGTGTTAAACTGGAGCTGTGTATCCTAGGTGTTTCAATGTTAACAAGCAAGATAAACACAAAAAGACAAACCTGGGCAAACCTTTGCCTAGTTCCTGCTTTTTTTTGGTCACATGCTGGATGACCTGTTCCCAATTTACATTCCTTCTCGAAGCATTGAGAATTTGCCGTAGGGTTGGTTTAAGACCTGAATCCTTGTCAGTCTCACTTTTACGATGACCACTTACATTTCTGATGCGCCGTGCACTATTGAGGTTGGGCTCAGGAAGATGCGATCCAACTTTGCTTCGGGAACTAATGTGTCTAGTTAGATCTCTTTGCAGGGAAACAGGAAGTCCTAGTTTGCTTAATTTTGGTAAAATTGGATTGGCCGAATGTGTAGCACCTTTTTGCAGTTCAAGATCGGAAACACTTTCTAAGCTTTCATTATAGTCTTGACAAAGATGAGAATTTCTGTTATCTTCACCAAGAGACTCGGGGTCCCCGTGTGAAATAGCAGGTTTGTCTGTGAAAGGGACAGAAGATGCACTAGAGGGAGTGCAGTCCACAGTTTTTAAGTCTTCATCTAGTTCTTGCTTGAAATTTGAGTAAGAGTTGTTGGACTCTGCGACAGTAGATAATTTTGCCCCACAACAGAACAAGTCATCATCACTCACATCTTCTAAGGTATCATCAGAGGAAATACTGGCCTGAAAGGAATTTTTAGATGGCTCAGCTCTTGTAGTGTTTTGATTGCTAGCGGTATCGCTCATAGACTGTACATATGGACTTTGAATTGCCTGGCTGCTGCGTAGCATCTCTTTAGCCTTGCGCAGTACCTCACTAAGAGTTTCAACTGGTTCTTTCTTATTGCCATTTTGGGTCTCTTCATTAGTCTTGGCATTTTTTGATGCACTTCGCAACCTGGATATGTAAGAATTGGACCTAATTGTTTCTAAATTAAGAGCACTTAATCGATTCTGTCTCTCTCCATATGAAGTAGAAGAACTTAGTTTTACACCTTTTAAAGGGTTTTTTTGATCTCTTTTCAGAGTCAAAGTTTTTATATCCGATATATTGCGTAGCGGGGATTTCAACGAAGGCATGCGGCAGGTCTTCAATTCACTGTGGTCTGTTTTCTTTCCTTCTGAGTATCCAGTGCAAGAATCAGGCACATTTTTGGCTCCTGATAGTTGGTCGGTCTTTGGATCTTCACTCTTGGTATTCTCTGATCGATCAACTAGATCCTTGTCAACAGATTGCTGGGTTACTGGTTGCATCTCTGAGGTTTTTTGTGATGGGTAAGGAGACCATCGATGGGGTTTCTCTCTTGGTGGGTTATTGCTCTTTTCTGAGCAAAGTGTAGATTTTGTTTTAGATAACAAGTCTATACTTTCTGGCATCTTAAACCCCAAAAAGTCATCTTCTATATGTTTATCACTAGTAAAGTCATCTGTAATTCCTGAAGTGTCCACCTTAGAAGTGGATGAGCTATCTGTATTTCCTGAAGGGTTTATATTAGTGTTTGGTAAAGGTGTTATATTGATGGTTTTACTTTTAACTTTCTTCCTTTTAACTTTCAACTTTTTTCCATTACAGAAAGAGTTGGGCGCGCAATTTTTTGAATTCCACCTTGGATCCTTCTCCTGAGCCGCGGCGTCACAGTGCTTCGGTGGTCTGTTTCTTCCTTGAGGAAACGGGTCAATATTGCCACCAAAGTTCCACTGATCACCGTTGTATGAATTAGGTTGCCAGTTTCCACCACAGTTTCTAGGAGGCTGGTTGGGAAAATTTCCATTACCTTCTTGAAGCCAATGAAAATTTCTACCTGCGCTTCTTTGGTGCCAGCTGGTTGCCCCCCCTGCATTTGAGTGCCAAGAGCCTCCAACATTAACATGGATCACATGTTGATTTGAAGGACTGTTGGTATGCCAACCAGCTCTCCCCCTTGGATTACTGAGGTGTCTATTAGGATTGTGGTTTAAAGCAGAATGTAGAAAAGCCTGTCTTGGATCACTGAAGCAGTTATTTTGCCACTGCCAATCCCTATCCGATGGATCTCGAAGCCACTCTTGCTGGGCTGTCTCTGGATATGGAGAACAGTCCTCTCTACTCCTCTGAAACGTATCAGCTTCCTGTCCTTTGGAGGAGTTGAAGGCTTCCTCTTGCCTAAATTAAAATTAAGAAAATAAAGTGGTTTATAAAAAAAGAACAAACACACAATTAGAGAGCATACATGTGAAAATAATGGGTAAATGTAACAAACTCTTTCAGTATAAAGGTACAATGTCATACATAATGCTTGAATTAAAAAGCTAAGAAACATGCAATATTGCAGAAATTTGTGTGCACACAGACACAAGCATCCTTCTGCTGCATTTTGTAATAATGTGGGACCGAAGAAAGTTTTTGAAGGTGTAAAATTGGCCCAAAACATAGGGAAAATATATTTTTGTAACAAGTGGCAAAAGGGAAAACCATAAAATACCTAGGAGATAAAGCTACCGTATATACCGGCGTATAAGACGACTTTTGAACCCTGAAAAATCTGCTCTGCAGTCGGGGGTCGTCTTATGCGCCGGTAATACAAAAAAAAAAAAAGTGTAAAAAAAAAAAATTCATTACTCACCTCCCACGGCGTTCTGTCGCGCTCCGGCAGGATGTCGCTCGCTCCGGCAGGCTGTCGCTCGCTCCTCGTCCCCGGCGCAGCATAGCTTTCTGAATGCGGGGCTTGAAATCCCCGCTTCCAGAAAGCTAATACACATGCCGGCAGCCATGACAGCATTGAATGGCTGTGATTGGCTAAAGCACACGTGGCTTCAGCCAATCACACTATTCAATGACATCATTGAATGGCTGTGATTGGCTGAAGGCGCACGTGTTAGCAATCACACCCATTCAATGATGTCATTGAATAGTGTGATTGGCTGAAGCCACGTGTGCTTTAGCCAATCACAGCCATTCAATGATGTCATGGCTGCCGGCGTGTGTATTAGCTTTCTGGAAGCGGGGATTTCAAGCCCCGCATTCAGAAAGCTATGCTGCGCCGGGGACGAGGAGCGAGCGACAGCCTGCCGGAGCGAGCGACATCCTGCCGGAGCGCGACAGAACGCCGTGGGAGGTGAGTAATGAATTTATTTTTTTTTCTCCACTGTATACCGGCGTATAAGGTGACAGTTGGGGGGTCGTCTTATACGCCCCGTCGCCTTATACGCCGGTATATACGGTATATACAGAGGCTCTAGAAAGTCTTCAGACCCCTCCATCTTTTTTATATTTTGTTATGATCTTAAAATAAAAAAAATATAATTCTGATTTTCCACATCACTCCGCATTCAATACCTCATATTGACAAAGTGAAAACAGATGATTAATCTCTGCAAATTTGTAAAAGAGAAAAACAAACATTGTGCATTAACATAAGTATTCACACCCTCTTTCTTGATTATCTTTGAGATATTTCTACACTTTGATTGGAGTCACCTGTGGTAAATTCACTTGATTGTATATAATTTTAAAAGACACAGCCCTGTCTATATAAAAAGTCTCACAGCTCACAATGCATATCAGTCAAAACCAAGCCTGGAGGAGAAAAGAAGAGCCTGTAGAGCTCAGAGACAGTATTATGTAGAGGAAGAGCACTGGAGAAGGCTACAAAAAAAAAATGTCTGCTGTACTGAAGGTTCCCAAAAGCACAGTGGCCTCCATAATTCTTAAATGGTAGAAGGTCAACCATCGCTACAGGACTCCATCATTCTGAGCTTTATGGCAGTGACCAGAAAGAAGCCTCTTAGTAAAAGACACATGAAAACTGCCTGGAGTTTGCCTAAAAGCACCTAAAAGGACTCTCAGGCTTTGAGAAACCAGTTTCTCTTGTCTAATTAAACAAAATTGAACATTTTGGCCTCAAAGCAACATTACGGGCCTGGAGAAACAGAGATGGCCACACAAATTTCCCTGATTGCTTGATGCACACTACGCATTAGTATGCATCATTCTTCTAAGACATTACCCATTGCTGCCCACATGATCAGTGCTGACCAGTCAGAGCAGCATGTAGTGTCTTAGATTACCAACACAGGCTATTCACAGTGTGCACCAGGTAGTCAGAGAAGCAGTTCTGCCATCTTTGTTTCCCCAGGTCCACAGGATCACTTTAATTCTAAGCATTATGTCTGTAGGAAACCAGGCACTGCCCATCACCTGCCCAATACCTTCCCTACAGTGTAGCCTTGTGGTGGCCGCATCATGCTGTGGGGATGTTTATCAGCAACTTATACAGGAAGACTTGTCAGGGTGGATGGAAGGCTGAATGGAGCAAAGTTTAGAGATATTCTTTATAAAATCCTGATCCAGAGTGTAAGAAACCTCAGACTGGGCAGAAGGTTTACCTTCCAACAAGACAAACACAGAAGCAGCTTAGGCCCAACTCTCTATGCCCTTGAGTGGCGCAGCCAGAGACCTTACTTGAACCCAATCGAACATCTCTGGAGAGACCTGAGAATGGCCGTCCACAGATGGCCCCCATCCAACCTGACAGAGCTTGAGAGGATTAGTGAAGAATGGCAGAAAATCCACAAATCCAGGTGTGCAAACGTTGTGGCATCATAGCAAAGAAGACTAGAGAATGTCAATGCTGTCAAAGGTTCTTCAACTAAGTACAGGGTGTGAATATCTATGTCAATAGAAAATGCTAGCCTTTTAATTTTTAAAAAATTAACAAAAATTCTGTTTTCACTTTGTCATTATGGGGTACCGAGTGCAGAATGATGGGGAAAACTTGTGTTTTTTTTAAATTTGCACAAGACCACAACATAACAAAATGTAAAAGAAACCCCAAAAACTAATACGGTGTTAAGACTTTTCAGACCCACTTCATGTTTTCTTTGGACATCCCCAAGTACATATGTCCACTTAGGCTAAAGGATGATAACAGAGGGGGTTCTCTCACCAAGGGCAGCATAAAGTAGTGACAGACAAGCTATTTTCAATTCTATTTGTCCTGTGTAGATGCAGGACCCTATTGGGTACTGAGCAAGAAATAGCTCATTATTAGTTGCTAGTTGCTGCATCTCAGCTCACTGAAATGAAACAACTACTGAGCGACTTCTCGCTCAGTGTAAACAGGCAGTAGTTCATCTTTGAATGACTACCTGTTCACTCTGAATGGAGGTGGCCGAAAGAGATCTTTGGCCCGCTCTGCCTCTATTCACTGGACGACTATCGCTCCTGTGTGAAAGCATAAGAGCGACATTTGTCCCTAGTAAAAGTATCCCAACAGCTTTAGGTTGTGTTAAAACCTGCACATGCATGCTGGGTCCAACAGGGGTCAGAAACTCCCCTCCTTTACGAAGCTGCCATACTGTAATCGATAGCATTTCTGTTGTAATTGTCACTTCCGCAAAATATTGATCAACTTTGAAAACCCATCTGGGCCGCAGTAAAGATAGATTTACAGTACGAAATATAAAAAGTTCTCGGTGTCTTAGTCATAGAATACAGGAGTCAGAGACCTGATGATTAAAGTACACATGGCATCTGAGGTCAAACAAGGTTACTCCACTTCACATTGCTCTGCTGGTCTGATGAGCTATCAAAATGTTCTAAAAGTGAATGTGTGTGAAGTATTTAGAAATGCCATTTAAAAATACATACTATAAGGTGAATTAAAGGAGTAGTCCTAGAAGCTGTCTGATCAAAAGGGTCTCACCAGTCATCCAACCGATCGGAATAACGGGGGTCCCACGTCCCTCTTTCTAGAATGCAGCATCAGCAGACATGCATGCTTCCACTCCATTCAATGTGATGGGACAACCAGATAGCCAACTACTTGTACCTGGTTATCTCCGGCAGTCCCACTGAATTGAATGGAGCAGCAAAGTGTTTGTTTAGCTACCACTCCATTTAAACTTTTCTTCTATTGGGAAGGGGTGTAGTGAGGAAGAAAAAGGGAGACAGGACCCCTGTTCTCACGGTTGGCAGGTGTTGGGCCCCAACTGATCACATATTTATCGCCTATCATGCGTTCGGTAATAAACATGGATTCTGGAAATAATCTTTTTAAGGCAAAAATTAGATTTAATTTCTGCTAAAAGCCCATCCCGAACTACCAAAGTAATGCTATCAAACAGATAAAGCATAAGAATGAATTAACTTACCGGCTTTGTTCCTTCCTTTTATTAATCAATTGGATAAGTTCCTTGTCGAAGTATTCTTCCTCTGCCTCCTCCTCTTCTTCCTTCTCCAGGGCATCAACATTATCTTTATGGAGCTGGCTAGAGATGTGCTTGGCATAAGTTGACAGGCCCACCACCGTCACTCTGCAGACACGGCATTCATGGTTGCAGTCTCTGGGGAGAGAGGCAGAAGTGGGGCACTCAATTCTTCCGACAGGCATTGCTGACAAATGCGGGCTATGCTGTGTCCCCTCTAAGGGCAGGCTCTCTTTGAACAATTGCTATAGTGCTAAGAAACTTTCTGGCACAGAGAAAGTTTATTCAGCGACTGCTTCACCGTTTTACCTTGCGTTTTCGGTTATGGAACGATTACGGAAAATAAACCGCTAGGTTAGATTTTTCTCCAACAATTAAGAGGCTAAGCTTCAAAAATAAAAGAAATAAAAAAAGGAAAATCTTCTTTAATTGTTGTACTGAAAATCTTGCCCACAGAGGACGCACAGCATAGAGGAAGGGAGGCCGAGCAGGGGAGGGAGCTTACAGAGCTAGTTCCTCCAGCCCTGAAGCCCAGGCATGGTGTCAGCTGCAGTGAGCGCTCCCGTCACACGCTTCACTTTTATTTCTAGCACCACACAAGTTCAGAAAGGGTACAAGGGGGGTGGGCCGGCAGCCAATCACATGGCTGTAACTGGACCCAGGACAGCTGAAAGGCAGGTTGGAAATATGATGAGAGTGATGGCCTAGTATCCAACACATTGACTACAACAAACTGCATTATGTGGCATGAGGCTGATTCAATGTGCGGGCATTAACAGCTGCAGGGGCACAAGCGGTGGCTACAGCTGTGCCCCGACTTACATCAGCACCATGACCAAGGGGATTCAGACTTTTCTGTACAGACTCAGAGCTTGTTTTGGCAGTTCCTTAAAGGGGTTGTCCGGTTACCAGATGAAGTTCCTGCTAGAGCTCCAACTGACTTACAATAAGAAAGAGCCACACTTACCCGTCTTCTCCTGCAAAGATCCAGTGCCATTGCCCAGCCATCTTCCTGGGGTTGGTTGTGAAGGACTTTGTCATCTGACCGCTGCAGCATCACTGTTCTAAACTCCTAGAACCATGGCGCCCTGGATGTGAGCGCTGATGCCAAGAGAACTGGCAGACTGCAGCGGTCAGGCGACTTCCTACGACGACATCTTTATATTATACACTTATTATAATATATATTTTATATTAATAGCTGGATTTATTTTGTTTCATGTATATCATATTTTATCTTATACATATATAGACTATATATTTTATATTATACTAGCTTACCCGTCGCGCGTTGCTGCAACATCAGACGAAAGGAAAATCAAGGAAACTCGTTCTTATAACATTGAATTTACATTGTGTCTTATGTTGTTTTAATTCTATGTATTTAATCAAGTGCTTGTGGATACACATTTTTTGTTTTTCCGTCTGGTGCGTACACGAATCAATCCGAAGGTTTTCCGACACGTGAGCTGGCCACATACAGTTGTCCATGTGAGAAGCACGGATTCTCCAAATCTAGCCCACACACAATTTCAAGTTTCTATTACATTGGGAAGTGAGAGAATTAGATTCCGTACGTAAAATTTGGACGCTAATTGTTTTGCGCTTAGAATTGAATAATCGAGTTGGGACCCATTAACTTTTCCTATTTATGACATAATCAATGCTCGTGCCAAATTTCCCGTTTCTATGACATTGGGAAGCGAGAAAATTAGATTCCGTACGTAAAATTTGGACACTATTTCTTTTGCGCATAGAGCTGAATAATCGAGTTGAGACCCATTAACTTTTCCTATTTATGACATAATCAATGCTGGAAATCGAACGATCTACGTGGGGGGGGGGGTCGTAACTGTTGACGACGCACGCACCATTTATAAAATTTGGACGCTAATTCTTTGGCGCTTACAATTGAATAATCGAGTTGGACCCAATAACTTTTCCTATTTATGACAATCAATGCTCGTGCCAAATTTCAAGTTTCTATGACATTGGGAAGCGAGAAAATTAGATTCCGTACGTAAAATTTGGACGCTAATTCTTTGGCGCATAGAATTGAATAATTAAGTTGGGACCCATTAGCTTTTCCTATTTATGACATAATCAATGCTCCTGCCAAATTTCATGTTTCTACAACATCGGGAAGTGAGAGAATTAGTGGCAATGATGGAAATCGAACGATCTACGTGGGGAGGTCGTAACTGTCGACGACGCACGCACGCACCATTTATCGTAGCATAAATGTACTATGCCTATAATCTTCCCAGGAGTGTACTCAACAACTTCCCAAAGTTTCATGGCGATCGGATGAATGGCGTAGTAGCGCATAAAGGACAAACAGACACGCACGCATACAGACATACATTCAATTTTATATATATAGATGTGTTAATTTATTAAAGTGTGTGATATAATATATATATATTGCTACTTTTTGATAGTATTAATGTGTTTATTAATGTGCTCTATATTTATATTTGAATTAAAAAAATATATATTATGTATGTACCCTTTTTTAAGTTTTAATTAGTTTTTTTTATATAGATTTCCATTTTCTTATCCACTTTTCTCATTCTGAATTTTATTTCTTATACTTATCAGTTAGTTTGCATGTTTTAACCAGCCAAACTGATGAAGGGTTGTGACCCTGAAACACGTTGCCATATGCTGACTTTTCACATCCATAAAAGAAAAGTTTTAGGATTTTCAATTGCCACCAAGTTCAGTGTTGCACCTATTTACCGATCCTTTTAAGAGTCATTTACACGTAGAGATGATCGCTCAGAATTCGCTCAAAAGACAGTTTGAGTGACAGTTTTGAGCGATCATGTTGCATAGCTACTAATGGGCACTAATACCTATTAGGAGCTTATTAGCTTCCTTGCATGTAAATGAGCCTCCCTTTGCTATATGCAGATAACAGCAGGTGATTTGTTATCTGCATACAACTCCCTCGTTCTCCCGGGGGACAGCAGCTGAAAACAAGGTTATCAGCTGCTCCTGCGAAGATTTACAGCGTGCGGTCCGTGGTATCAGCTGGCCGGCCGAACAATGGTTTTTCTGCTGAACTAAAAATCATTGTTCGGCTGAAAAGCTAACGATAATAGCATTATATGCAACAATTAACACTCAAAAGGCATCTTTTTTTATGCTGACTGATAGTCAGGGATAACGAGAAGTGAACAAATAGTAAACGTAATTTTGCATTGACACGGGACGATTATCGCTCATTTTCGTTGCGATAATCGTCCGGTATAAATGGCCCTTAAGGTAAAAACCTGGCCCTCCTCCTGTTGGGGAAAACAATCAAACAAGTCATTTCCTGAATGCAAGTGGTACCAAAGTCCTCAGTCGTCCATTAATTTCACTATATTACAGAAATATGCTCAAGTTAAAAGCGATATATATCATACCAAAGATAAATCAATGATCTATGGGAGGGGAGATAAACCGATGCCAAAGAAAAGTGGAATAGTCACCAGTGGAGATCAATCAGATTCCAGCACTCTTTGAGAAAAATCACTTTCTCATCACGTTCATTGGGGGACACGTTCAAGGTCTTGCTGTGTCGCCCAATGATACGGACAAGAAAACCCGATTGGTTTCTGTGGGTAACTATGGCACTTTTCCTTTGCACCAGTCTTGCTACATATCTCTGTTAGTGTTGTGTCAGTTTTACTAGACTCTGGGGACTCTTTGTGCAGGAAATCCTGGTGATCCCCTCATTTAGACTTCCTGTTCGGTAGAAAGATTGGGTATCAAATAAACATCATACAATCTCCCACGTTCCAAATCCATCGAACCCCCCTCACCTCCCCCTCCTTCCCTAGAAAAACAAAAAACGCTGCACTTCTAGGAAACTATGTCACTACATAAGATAGGGGAAGTAAAAGAGTTAAAGGGCCTGTCTTAAGAGTGAAGGCATTTTGCTAGGTCTACAATTTTCCCCTGAAGTTAAGAACTAGGGCTGCTGCACTTCTGTGCACAGCAAAATGGGCAGGAGAAAACCTAGTACAAGGGAACACAGTGATACATCAACACTGCAGTCCGTTGATGCTCAGGATCGATAGGGCTCTTAGAGGTTGAGCGACCACTAATCATAAGGAGATTGCAAATACTATAGGTCAGTGGTGGCGAACCTATGGCACGCAGAGCCTTCCCTGCTGGCACGCGCCACATCGGCCGCTCACCACTTGTGAATACCAGCAGGGGCCACGGCTCCCCTGCCGGCATTCACAAACGGCACTGCTAGCCGCGCTGATCCCGGCACACACTGACTTCAGTCTGCAGCTGGAATCCCCCTCCCCCCTGCCCCGACGTCTCCTACTACTTGGTTCCGCTGGGAGGGGGCGGTGTCCAGCAGCGTGTGTGTCAGAATGTGTGCCGGGAGCATATTAACACTTTCTTCCCCACTTCTGCAGCAATCAGCAATTCCCAGCAACCTGATTGGTTGCCTGATTCACCAAACAACCAATCAGGTTGCTGGGAATTACCTATTGAGGCAGAAGTGGGGAAGAAAAAGTTAATATGCATGCCGGGACCATCGCTGACCAGAAGAGGAGCTGAGCTTACAGGAGGAGAGGAAGGAGGAGGGGGAGGTAAGTATGTGGGTCTCGGGAGGGGCACTGTGGGGTGTCACTACTGCACTGGGGGGGGAGCGTGTCACTACTGCATTGGGGGGCCACGGGGGGGGTGTCACTACTGCACTGGGGGGCCGCTGGGAGGGTGTCCCTAATGCACTGGGGGGCCGCTGGGGGGTGTCCCTAATGCACTGGGGGGCCGCTGGGGGGTGTCCCTAATGCACTGGGGGGCCGCTGGGGGTGTCCCTAATGCACTGGGGGGCCGCTGGGGGGTGTCCCTAATGCACTGGGGGGCCGCTGGGGGGGTGTCACTACTGCACTGGGGGGCGTCTCTAATGCACTGGGGGGCCGCTGGGGGGTGTCCCTAATACACTGGGGGCCACTGGAGGGGGTGTCTCTAATGCACTGGGGGCCGCTGGGGGGTATCCCTAATGCACTGGGGGCTGCTGGGGGGGGTCACTATTATCGCTGTGGGGTGGGGGACACTATTACCGCTAGGGCCGCTGTGGGGTGGGGGTCACTATCACCGCTGGAGCTGCTGTGATGTGGGGGTCACTATTATTGCTGCAGCGTGGGGGTCACTATTACTGCTGGGTGGGGTGTCACTATTACCGCTAAGGCTGCTGTGTGGTGGGGGGGTCACTATTATCACTCTGGGGGGGGGGCACTATTACCGCTAAGGGCCGCTGTGGGGTGGGGGTCACTATTACCGCTGGGGCTGCTGGGGGAGGTGTCACTATTACCGCTGGGGCTGCTGGGGGAGGTGTCACTATTACCGCTGGGGCTGCTGGGGGAGGTGTCACTATTACCGCTGGGGCTGCTGTGTGGTGGGGTATGTTTACATGTGGCGGACATGGGCAGGGCTGTTTCAAAATAAACAGGGTGCAGATTTTGACTACTTTTTGGATGCGGAAATGCTGCAGAATTTTCCACAGAAATTTCTGCTAAGGACATTCTGCAGTATTTCCGCATCCAAAAAGCAGTCAAAATCTGCACGCTGTCTATTTTGAAGCGGCCCTGTCCTTTTTAGAACGACGGGGGTACAATCATACGTCGTGATAAGCCCCGCCCCCTGACGTATTGGCACTTTGCGATAAATAAGTGGGTTTTACGTTGCAGTTTGGGCACTCGGTCTCTAAAAGGTTCGCCATCACTGCTATAGGTCATCACCTTATAAGATAAAAATAGACCCTTAGGTTATCCAAGATATAAGAGGTCTATTAGTGCACATTAAGTGTAGCCATATACATTAGATTTGGATCAGCAAACCCGCAGGTTTCAGCGAGCCCGACCGATCATCTAACATGTATGGCGGCCTCCTGA